>NW_027516113.1:0-65416 GCF_048772815.1 Callospermophilus lateralis
CTGGTATTTCGGAAACTCGTTATTTGTTAGAAGCTTGACAACCCCTCTCAATGAAAGTGCTTTTCCACAGTCTGTGCTAGGGCTACTTGAAGAGGAAACAAACCATAGAGGCAAAACTGAGAACTCCTTTATTTTGTCAAGTTTCAAAGAGCTACTACAAACCATGTTGGATTTAGACTTCCAAATTCATCTATCTGTATAGGAGAGAACAGAGTGAAACCTAAATATAAAAACTGCTACTCTAGACGAACGCTTCAACCTAGGAGAACAAAATTTGCTGAGTCAAGTTTGATTTGTGTACTGATCATTACCACCAAGTATCATCAAGATTGTGTGAAAAAATATCTGCTGGTATTTCGGAAACTCGTTATTTCATAGAAGCTTGGCAACCCCTCACAATGAAAGTGCTTTCCAAATTCTGTGCCTAGGGCTACTTGAAGAGGAAAAAAACCACAGAGACAAAACTGAGAACTACTTTATTTTGTCAAGTTTCAAAGAGCTACTACAAACCATGTAGGATTTAGAGTTCAAAATTTATCTATCTATATAGGAGAGAACAGAGGGAAACCTAAATATAAAAACTGCTACTGTAGACGAACGCTTCAACCTAGAAGAACAAAATTTGGTGAGCCAAGTGGGATTTTTGTACTGATCATTACCACCAAGTATCATCAAGATTGGGTGAAAAAATATTTGCTGGTATTTCAGAAACTCGTTATTTCTTAGAAGCTTGGCAACCCCTCTCAATGAAAGTGCTTTTCCACAGTCTGTGCCTAGGGCTACTTGAAGAGGAAACAAACCATAGAGACGAAACTGAGAACTCCTTTATTTTGTCAAGTTTCAAAGAGCTACTACAAACCATGTTGGATTTAGAGTTCCAAATTCATCTATCTATATAGTAGGGAACAGAGTGAAACCTAAAAATAAAAAATGCTACTGTAAACGAACGCTTCAACCTAGAAGAACAAAATTTGGTGAGCCAAGTGGGATTTGTGTACTTCTCATTACCACCATGTATCATAAAGATTGGGTGAAAAAATATTTGCTGGTATTTCGGAAACTCGTAATTTCTTCGAAGCTTGGCAACCCCTTTCAAAACATTTCTTTTCCACAGTCTCTGCTTAGGGCTACATGAAGAGGAAACAAACCATAGAGACCTAAATGAGAACTCCTTTTTTTGTCAAGTTTCTAAGAGCTACTACAAACCATGTTGGATTTAGAGTTCCAAAATAATCTATCTATATAGGAGAGAACAGAGGGAACCCTAAAAACATAAACTGCTACTGCAAACGAACGCTTCAAATTTGAAGAACAAAACATGGTGAGCCAAGTGGGATTTGTGTTCTTGTCATTACCACCACGTATCATCAAGACTGGGTGAAGAAATATTTGCTGGTATTTCGGAAACTCGTTATTTGTTAGAAGCTTGACAACCCCTCTCAATGAAAGTGCTTTTCCACAGTCTGTGCTAGGGCTACTTGAAGAGGAAACAAACCATAGAGAGAAAACTGAGAACTCCTTTATTTTCTCAAGTTTCAAAGAGCTACTACAAACCATGTTGGATTTAGAGTTTCAAATTCATCTATCTATATAGGAGAGAACAGAGGGAATCCTAATAATATAAACTGCTACTGTAAACGAACGCTTCAACCTAGAAAGACAAAATTTTGTGAGCCAAGTTGGATTTGTATACCGATCATTACCACCAAGTATCATAAAGATTGGGTGAAAAAATATTTGCTGGTATTTCAGAAACTCGTTATTTCTTGGAAGCTTGGCAACCCCTTCAAAGAAAGTGCTTTTCCACAGTCTGTGCTTAGGACTACTTGAAGAGAAAACAAACCATAGAGAAAACTGAGAACTACTTTATTTTGTCAAGTTTCAAAGAGCTCCTACAAACCATGTCGGATTTAGACTTCTAAATTCATCTATCTATATAAGAGAGAACTGAGTGAAACCAACATATAAAAACTGCTACTGTAGACGAAAGCTTCAACCTAGAAGAACACAATTTGGTGAGCCAAGTGGGATTTGTGTACTGATCATTACCACCAAGTATCATCAAGATGGGGTGAAAAAATATTTGCGGGTATTTCAGAAACTCGTTATTTGTTAGAAGCTTGGCAGCCCCTCTAAATGAACGTGCTTTTCCACAGTTTGTGCCTAGGGCTACTTGAAGAGGAAACAAACCATAGAGGCAAAACTGAGAACTGCTTTAGTTTGTCAAGTTTCAAAGAGCTACTACAAACCATGTTGGATTTAGAGTTCCAAATTCATCTATCTATATAGGAGAGAACAGAGGGAAACCTAAATATAAAAACTGCTACTGTAGACGAACGCTTCAACCTAGAAGAACAAAATTTGATGAGCCAAGTGGGATTTGTGTACTGATCATTACCACCAAGTATCATCAAGATGGGGTGAAAAAATATTTGCGGGTATTTCAGAAACTCGTTATTTGTTAGAAGCTTGGCAGCCCCTCTAAATGAACGTGCTTTTCCACAGTTTGTGCCTAGGGCTACTTGAAGAGGAAACAAACCATAGAGGCAAAACTGAGAACTGCTTTAGTTTGTCAAGTTTCAAAGAGCTACTACAAACCTTGTCGGATTTAGAGTTCCAAATTCATCTATCTATATAAGTGAGAACAGAGTGAAACCTACATATAAAAACTGCTACTGTAGACGAATGCTTCAACCTAGAAGAACACAATTTGGTGAGCCAAGTGGGATTTGTGTACTGATCATTACCACCCCGTATCATCAATATTGGGTGAAAAAGTATTTGCTGGTATTTCGGAAACTCGTTATTTCTTAGAAGCTTGCCAACCCCTCCCAATGAAAGTGCTTTTCCACAGTGTGTGCCTAGGGGTACTTGAAGTGGAAACAAACCATAGAGAAAAAACTGAGAACAGCTTTATTTTGTCACGTTTCAAAGAGCTACTAGAAACCATGTTGGATTTAGAGTTCCAAATTCATCTATGTATATAGGAGAGAAAAGAGGAAATCTAAATATAAAAACTGCTACTGTAGACGAACGCTTCAACCTAGAAGAAAAAAATTTGTTGAGCCAAGTGTGATTTGTGTACTGATCATTACCACCAAGTATCATCAAGATTGGGTGAAAAAATATTTGCTGGTATTTCGGAAACTCGTTATTTCTTAAAAGCTTGGCAACCCCTCTCACTGAAAGTGCTTTTCTACAGTCTGTGCCTAGGGCTACTTGAAGAGGAAACAAACCATAGACAACACTGATAACTCCGTTATTTTGTCAAGTTTCAAAGAGCTACTACAAACCATGTTGGATTTAGAGTTCCAAATTCATCTATCTATATAGGAGAGAACAGAGGGAACCCTAAAAATATAAACTGCTACTGTAAAAGAACGCTTCAAACTAGAAGAACAAAATTTGGTGAGCCAAGTGGGATTTGTGTACCGATCATTACTACCAAGTATCATCAAGATTGGGTGAAAAAATATTTGCTGGTATTTCGGAAACTCGTTATTTCTTAGAAGCTTGGCAACCCCTCTAATGAAAGTGCTTTTCCACAGTCTGTGCCTAAGTCTACTTGAAGAGGAAAGAAACCATAGAGAAAAAACTGAGAACTCCTTTATTTTGTCAAGTTTCAAAGAGCTACTAAGAACCATGTTGGATTTAGAGGTCCAAATACATGTATCTGTATAGGAGAGAACAGTGTGAAACCTAAATATAAAAACTGCTACTGTATGAACGCTTCAACCTAGAAGAACAAAATTTGGTGAGCCAAGTGGGATTTTTGTACTGATCATTACCACCAAGGATCATCAAGATTGGGTAAAAAATTATTTGCGGGTATTTCGGAAACTCGTTATTTCTTAAAAGCTTGGCAACCCCTCTCAATGAAAGTGCTTTTCCACAGTCTGTGTCTAGGGCTACCTGAAGAGGAAACAAACCATGGAGACAAAACTGAGAACGCCTTTAATTTGTCAAGTTTCAAAGAGATACTACATACCATGTTGGATTTAGAGTTCCAAATTCATCTATCGATATAAAAGAGAACAGAGTGAAACCTAAAAATAAAAACTGCTATTCTAGACGAATGCTTCAACCTAGAAGAACAAAATTTGGTGAGGCAAGTGGGATTTGTGTACCTGTCATTACCACCACGTATCATCCAGATTGGGTGAAATTATATTTGCTGGTATTTCGGAAACTCGTAATTTCTTAGAAGCTTGGCAACCCCTTTCAATGAAAGTGCTTTTCCACAGTCTGAGCCTAGGGTTTCTTGAAAAGAAAACAAACCATAGAGACAAAATTGAGAACTCCTTTATTTTGACAAGTTTCAAAGAGCTACTACAAACCTTGTTGGATTTAGAATTCCAAATTCATCTATCTATATAGGAGGGAACAGCTTGAAACCTAAAAATAAAAACTGCTACTATAGACGAACGCTTCAACCTAGAAGAACAAAATTTGATGAGCCAAGTGGCATTTGTGTACTGATAATTACCACCAAGTATCATCAAGATTGGGTGAAAAAATATTTGCTGGTATTTCAGAAACTTGTTATTTGTTAGAAGCTTGGCAGCCCCTTTCAATGAAATTGCTTTTCCAGAGTCTCTGCTTAGGACTACATGAAGAGGAAACAAACCATAGACACAAAACTGAGAACTCCTTTTTTGTCAAGTTTCTAAGAGCTACGACAAACCATGTTGGATTTAGACTTCCAAAATCATGTATCTCTATAGGAGAGAACAGAGGGAAAGCTACATATAAAAACTGCTACTGTAGACGAACGCTTCAACCTAGAAGAACAAAATTTGATGAGCCAAGTGGGATTTGTGTACTGATCATTACCACCATGTATCATCAAGATTGGGTGAAAAAATATTTGCTGGTATTTCGGAAACTCGTTATTTCTTAGAAGCTTGGCAACCCCTCGCACTGAAAGTGCTTTTCTACAGTCTGTGCCTAGGGCTACTTGAAGAGGAAACAAACAATAGACAAAACTGATAACTCCGTTATTTTGTCAAGTTTCAAAGAGCTACTACAAACCATGTTGGATTTAGAGTTCCAAATTCATCTATCTATATAGGAGGGAACAGCGTGAAACCTAAAAATAAAAACTGCTACTGTAAACGAACGCTTCAACCTAGAAGAACAAAATTTGGTGAGCCACGTGGGATTTGTGTACTTGTCGTTACCACCATGTATCATCAAAATTGAGTGAAAAAATATTTGCTGGTGTTTCGGAAACTCGTAATTTCTGGGAAGCTTTCCAAACCCTTTCAATGAAATTGCTTTTCCAGAGTCTCTGCTTAGGACTACATGAAGAGGAAACAAACCATAGAGACAAAACTGAGAACTCCTTTTTTGTCAAGTTTCAAAGAGCTACTACAAACCTTGTCGGATTTAGAGTTCCAAATTCATCTATCTATATAAGTGAGAACAGAGTGAAACCTACATATAAAAACTGCTACTGTAGACGAATGCTTCAACCTAGAAGAACACAATTTGGTGAGCTAAGTGGGATTTGTGTACTGATCATTACCACCACGTATCATCAATATTGGGTGAAAAAGTATTTGCTGGTATTTCGGAAACTCGTTATTTCTTAGAAGCTTGCCAACCCCTCTCAATGAAAGTGCTTTTCCACAGTGTGTGCCTAGGGGTACTTGAAGAGGAAACAAACCATAGAGAAAAAACTGAGAACAGCTTTATTTTGTCACGTTTCAAAGAGCTACTAGAAACCATGTTTGATTTAGAGTTCCAAATTCATCTATGTATATAGGAGAGAAAAGAGGAAACCTAAATATAAAAACTGCTACTGTAGACGAACGCTTCAACCTAGAAGAAAAAAAATTGTTGAGCCAAGTGTGATTTGTGTACTGATCATTACCACCAAGTATCATCAAGATTGGGTGAAAAAATATTTGCTGGTATTTCGGAATCTCGTTATTTCTTAGAAGCTTGGCAACCCCTCGCACTGAAAGTGCTTTTCTACAGTCTGTGCCTAGGGCTACTTGAAGAGGAAACAAACAATAGACAAAACTGATAACTCCGTTATTTTGTCAAGTTTCAAAGAGCTACTACAAACCATGTTGGATTTAGAGTTCCAAATTCATCTATCTATATAGGAGGGAACAGCGTGAAACCTAAAAATAAAAACTGCTACTGTAAACGAACGCTTCAACCTAGAAGAACAAAATTTGGTGAGACACGTGGGATTTGTGTACTTGTCATTACCACCATGTATCATCAAAATTGAGTGAAAAAATATTTGCTGGTGTTTCGGAAACTCGTAATTTCTGGGAAGCTGGCCAATCCCTTTCAAAGAAATTGCTTTTCCACAGTCCGTGCCTAAGTCTACTTCAAGAGGAAACAAACCATAGAGAAAAAATTGAGAACTCCTTTGTTTTGTCAAGTTTCAAAGAGCTACTACGAACCATGTTGGATTTAGAGTTCCAAATACATGTATCTGTATAGGAGAGAACAGTGTGAAACCTAAATATAAAAACTGCTACTGTACGAACGCTTCAACCTAGAAGAACAAAATTTGGTGAGCCAAGTGGGATTTGTGTACTGATCATTACCACAAAGTATCATCAAGATTGGGTGAAAAAATATTTGCTGGTATTTCAGAAACTCGTTATTTGTTAGAAGCTTGGCAGCCCCTCTCAATCAAAGTGCTTTTCCACAGTTTGTGCCTAGGGCTACTTGAAGAGGAAACAAACCATAGAGGCAAAACTGAGAACTCCTTTATTTTGTCAAGTTTCAAAGAGCTACTACAAACCATGTTGGATTTAGAGTTCCAAATTCATATATCTGTATAGGAGAGAACAGAGTGAAACCTAAATATAAAAACTGCTACTCTAGACGAATGCTTCAACCTAGAAGAACAAAATTTGGTGAGCCAGGTGGGATTTGTGTACTGATCATTACCACCAAGTATCATCAACATTGGGTGAAAAAATATTTGCTGGTATTTTGGAAACTCGTTATTTCTTATAAGCTTGGCAACTCCTCTCAATCAAAGTGCTTTTCCACATCTGTGCCTAGGACTACTTGAAGAGGAAACAAACCATAGAGAATAAATTGAGAACTCCTTTATTTTGTCAAGTTTCAAAGAGCTACTACAAACCATGTTGGATTTACAGTTCCAAATTCATCTATCTATAAGAGAGAACAGAGTGAAACCTAAAAATAAAAACTGCTACTCTAAACAAACGCTTCAACCTAGAAGAACAAAATTTGGTGAACCAAGTTGCATTTGTGTACTTGTCATTACCACCACGTGTCATCCAGATTGGGTGATAAAATACTTGTTTGTATTTCGGAAACTCGTAATTTCCAGGGAGCTTTGCAACCCCTTTCAATGAAAGTGCTTTTCCACAGTCTCTGCTTAGGGCTACTTGAAGAGGAAACAAACCATAGAGACAAAACTGAGAACTACATTTTTGTCAAGTTTCAAAAGCTACTAAAACCATGTTGGATTTAGAGTTCCAAATTCATCTATCTATACAGAAGTGAACAGAGTGAAACCTAAAAATAAAAACTGCTACTGTAAACGAACGCTTCAACCTAGAAGAAAAAAATTTTGTTAACCAAGTGGGATTGGTGTACTCGTCATTACCACCACGTATCATCAAGATGGGGTCAAAAAATATTTTGCTGGTACTTCGGAAACTCTTAATTTCTTGGAAGCTTGGCAACCCCTTTCAATGAAAGTGCTTTTCCACAGTCTCTGCTTACGGGTACTTGAAGAGGAAACAAACCACAGAGACAAAACTGAGAACTCCTTTATTTTGTCAAGTTTCAAAGAGCTACTACAAACCATGTTGGATTTAGTGTTCCAAATTCATCTATCTATATAGGAGAGAAGAGAGGGATACCTAAAAATATAAACTGCTACTGTAAACGAACGCTTCAACATAGAAGAACAAAATTTGGTGAGCCAAGAGGGATTTGTGCAGTGATCATTACCACCACGTATCATCAAGATTGGGTGAAAATATATTTGCTGGTATTTCGGAAACTCGTTATTCATAGAAGCTTGGCAACCCCTCTCAATGAAAGTGCTTTTCCACAGTCAGTGCCTTGGGCTACTTGAAGAGGAAACAAACCACAGAGACAAAACTGAGAACTCCTTTATTTTGTCAAGTTTCAAAGAGCTACTACAAACCATGTTGGATTAGAGTTCCAAATTCTTCTATCTATATATGAGAGAATAGAGGGAAACCTAAATATAAAAACTGCTACTGTAGACGAACACTTCAAATTAGAAGAGCTAAATTTGTTGAGCCAAGTGGGAATTGTGTACAGACCATTACTGCCAAGTACCATCAAGATTGGGTGAAAAAATATTTGCTGGTATGTCGGAAACTCGTTATTCTTAGAAGCTTGGCAACCCCTCTCAATGAAATTGCTTTTCCACAGTCTGTGCCTAGGGCTACGTTAAGAGAAAAGAAACCATAGATACAAAACTCAGAAAGACTTTATTTTGAGAAGTTCAAGGAGCCACTACAAACAATGTTGGATTTAGAGTTCTAAATTCATCTATCTATATAGGAGAGAACAGAGGGAAACCTAAATACAAAAACTGCTACTGTAGAAGAACGCTTCAACATAGAAGAACAAACTTTGGTGAGCCTAGTGGATTTGTGTACTGATCATTACCACCAAGTATCATCAAGATTGCGTGAAAAAATATTTGCTGGTATTTCGGAAATCGACATTTCTTAGAAGCTTGGCAACCCTTCTCAATGAAAGTGCTTTTCCACAGTCTGTGCCTAGGGCTACTTGAAGAGGAAACAAACAATAGAGACAAAACTGAGAACTCCTTTATTTTGTCAAGTTTCAAAGAGCTACTACAAACCATGTTGGATTTAGAGTTCCAAATTCATCTAACTATATAGGAGAGAACAGATTGAAACCTAAAATAAAAAATGCTACTGAAAACGAACGCTTCAACTTTGAAGAACATAATTTGGTGAGTCAAGTGGGATTTGTGCACTGATCATTACCACCAGGTATCGTCAAGACTGGGTAAAAAATATTTGCTGGTATTTCGGAAACTCGTTATTTCTTAGAAGCTTGGAAACCCCTCTCAATGAAAGTGCTTTTCCACAGTCTCTGCTTATGGCTACTTGAAGAGGAAACAAACCATAGAGACAAAACTGAGAACTCCTTTATTTTGTGAAGTTTCAAAGAGCAGCTACAAACCATGTTGGATTTAGAGTTCCAAATTCACCTATCTATATAGGAGAGAACAGAGGGAAACCTAAATATAAAAATGACTACTGTAGAAGAAAGCTTCAACTTAAAAGAACAAAATTTGGTGCGCCAAGTGGGATTTTTGTACTGATCATTACTGCAAAGTATCATAAAGTTTGGGTGAATAAATATTTGCTGGTATTTCGGAAATCGACATTTCTTAGAAGTTTGGCAACAACTCTCAATGAACGTGCTTTTCTACAGTTGTGCCTAGGGCTACTAGAAGAGGAAACAAACCATAGAGACAAAACTGAGAACTCCTTTATTGTGTCAAGTTTCAAAGAGCTAATACAAAACATTTTGGATTTAGAGTTCCAAATTCATCTCTGAATGTAGGAGAGAACAGAGAAAAACCTAAAAATATAAACTGCTAGTGTAAACGAACACTTCAAACTAGAAGAACAAAATTTGGAGAGCCAAGTGGGATTTGTGTACTTGTCTTTACCACCACGTATCATCAAGATTGGGTGAAAAAATTTTGCTGGTATTTCGGAAACTCGTTATTTCTTAGAAGCTTTGCAACCCTTCTCAATGAAAGTACTCTTCCACAGTCTGTGCCTAGGGCTACTTGAAGATGAAACTAGCATAGAAATAAAACTGATAACTCCTTTATTTTGTCAAGTTTCCAAGAGCTACTACAAACTATGTTGGATTTACAGTTCCAAATTCATCTATCTATATAGGAGAGAACATAGTGAAACATAATATAAAAATTGCTACTGTAGACGAACGCTTCAACATAGAAGAACAAAATTTGGTGAGAAGGTGGGATTTGTGCACTGATCATTACCAACACGTATCGTCAAGATTGGCTGAAAAAGTATTTGCTGGTATTTCGGTAACTCGTTATTTCTTAGACTTGGCAACCCCTCTAAATCAAATTGCTTTTCCACAGTCTGTGCCTAGGGCTACTTGAAAAGGAAACAAACCTTAGAGACAAAACCGAGAACTCCTTTATTTTGTCAAGTTTCAAAGAGCTACTACAAACCATGTTGAATTTACTGTTCCAAATTCATCTATCTATATAGGAGAGAACAGAGGGAAACCTAAATATATAAACTGCTCGTGTAAACGAACACTTCAAACTAGAAGAACAAAATTTGGTGAGCCAAGTGGGATTTGTGTACTTGTCTTTTCCACCACGTATCATCAAGATTGGGTGAAAAAAATTTAGCTGCTATTTCGGCAACTTGTTATTTCTTGGAAGCTTGGCAAACTTTTTCAAAGAAAGTTCTTATCCACAGTCTGTGCCTAGGGCTACTAGAAGAGGAAACAAACCATAGAGACAAAACTGAGATCTCCTTTGTTTTGTCAAGTTTCAAAAAGCTACTAGAAACCATGTAGGATTTACAGTTCCAAATTCAACTATCTATATAGGAGAGAACAGAGGAAAACCTAAATATAAAACTGCTACTGTAGACGAACGCTTCAACATAGAAGAACAAAATTTGGTGAGCCAAGTGGGATTTTTGTACTGATCAATACGGACAAGTATCATCAAGATTGGGTGAAAAAATATTTGCTGGTATTTCGAAAACTCGTTATTTCTTAGATGCTTGAAACCCCTCTCAATTAAAGTGCTTTTCCACATCTCTGCTTAGGGCTACTTGAAGAGGAAACAAATGGTAGAGACAAAACTGCGAACCATTATTTTTTGTCAAGTTTCAAAGAGTTACTACAAACCATGTTGGATTTAGAGTTCCAAATTCATTTATCTATATAGGAGAGAATAGATGGAAACCTAAAAATATAAACTGCTAGTGTAAAGGAACACTTCAAACTAGAAGAACAAAATTTGGTGAGAAAGTGGGATTTGTGTACTTGTCTTTACCACCACGTATCATCAAGATTGGGTGAAAAAATTTTGCTGGTATTTAGGAAACTCGTTATTTCTTGGAAGCTTGGCAACCATTTTCAATGAAAGTTCTTCTCCAGAGTCTGAGCCTAGGGCTACTAGAAGACGAAAGAAACCATAGAGACAAAACTGAGAACTACTTTATTTTGTCAAGTTTCAATAAGCTACTACAAACCATGTTGGATTTAGAGTTCCAAATTTATCTATCTATATGGGAGAGAACAGAGGGAAACCTAAATATAAAAACTGCTACTGTAGACGAACGCTTCAACCTAGAAAAACAAAATTGGTGAGCCAGGTGGTATTTGTGTACTGATCATTACCACCAAGTATCATCAAGATTGGTTGAAAAAATATTTGCTGGTAATTCGGAAACTCGTTATTTCTTAGAAGCATGGCAACCCCTATCAATGAAAGTGCTTTTCCACCGTCTGTGCCTAGGGCTACTTGAAGAGGAAAGAAACCAAGAGACAAAACTGAGATCTCCTTTATTATATCAAGTTTCAAAGAGCTACTACAAACCAGGTTGTATTTAGAGTTCCAAATTCATCTATCTATATAGGAGAGAAAAGAGTGAAACATAAAAATAAAAAATGCTACTGTAAACGAATGCTTCAACCTAGAATAACAAAATTTTGTGAACCAAGTGGGATTCGTGTACTTGTCATAACACCTCGTATCATCAAGACTGGGTCAAAAAATATTTACTGGTACTTTGGAACTCGTTATTTCTTGGAAGCTTGGAAATCCCTTTCAATGAAAGTGCTTTTCCACAGTCTCTGCTTAGGGCTACTTGAAGAGCAAACAAACCATAGAGACAAAACAGAGAACTACTTTTTTTTGTCAACTTTCAAAGAGCTACTACAAACCAGGTTGGATTTAGAGTTCCAAATTCATCTATCTATACAGAAGTGAACAGAGTGAAACCTAAAAATAAAAACTGCTACTGTAAACGAACGCTTCAACCTAGAAGAAAAAAATTTTGTTAACCAAGTGGGATTCGTGTACTCGTCATTACCACCACGTATCATCAAGATGGGGTCAAAAAATATTTGCTGGTACTTCGGAAACTCTTAATTTCTTGGAAGCTTGGCAACCCGTTTCAATGAAAGTGCTTTTCCACAGTCTCTGCTTAGGGCTACTTGAAGAGGAAACAAACCTCAGAGACAAAACTGAGAACTCCTTTATTTTAGCAAGTTTCAAAGAGCTACTAAAAACCATGTTGGATTTAGAGTTCCAAATTCATCTATCTATATAGGAGAGAACAGAGGGAAACCTAAAAAAAAAACTGCTACTGTAAACGAACGCTTCAACGTAGAAGAACAAAATTTGGTGAGCCAAGTGGGATTTGTGTACTTGTCATTACCACTACGTTTCATCCAGATTGGGTGAAAAAATATTTGCTGGTATTTCAGGAAACTCGTAATTTCTTCGAAGCTTGGCAACCCCTTTCAATGAAAGTGCTTTAGCACAGTCTGTGCCTAGGGCTACTTGAAGAGGAAACAAACCTCAGAGACAAAACTGAGAACTCCATTATTTTGTCAAGTTTCAAAGAGCTACTACAAACCATGTTGGATTTAGAGTTCCAAATTCATTATCTATATAGGAGAGAACAGAGGGAAACCTAAATATAAAAACTGCTACTGTTGGTGAACGCTTCAACCTAGAAGACCAAAATTTGGTGAGCCATGTGCCATTTGTGTACTGATCATTACCACCAAGTATCATAAAGATTGGGTGCAAAAATATTTGCTGGTATTTCGGGAACTCGTTATTTCTTAGAAGCTTCGCAACCCCTCTCAATGAAAGTGCTTTTCCACAGTCTGTGCCTAAGGCTACTTGATGTGGAAACAAACCATAGAGACAAAACTGAGAACTCCTTTATTTTGTCAAGTTTCAAAGAGCTAATACAAACCATGTTGGATTTAGAGTTCCAAAATCATCTATGTATATAGGAGAGAACAGAGTGAAACCTAAAAATAAAAACTGCTACTGGAAACGAATGCTTCAACCTAGAAGAACAAAATTTGGTGAGCCCAGTGGGACTTGTGCACTGATCATTACCACCATGTATCATCAAGATTGGGTGAAAAAATATTTGCTGGTATTTCCGAAACTCTTTATTTCTTAGAAGCTTGGCCACCCCTCTCAATGAAAGTGCTTTTCCAAAGTCTGTGCCTAGGGCTACTTGAAGAGGAAACAAACCATAGAGACAAAACTGAGAACTCCTTTATTTTGTCAAGTTTCAAAGACCTACTACAAACCATGTTGGATTTAGAGTTCCAAATTCATCCATCTATATAAGAGAGAACAGACAACAACCTAAACATAAAAACTGCTACTGTAGACGAACGCTTCAACCTAGAAGAATGCAATTTGGTGAGCCAAGTGGGATTTGGGTACTGATCATTACCACCAAGTATCATCAAGATTGGGTGAAAAAATATTTGCTGGTATTTCGGAAACTCGTTATTTCTTAGAAGCTTGGCAACCCCTCTCAATGAAAGTGCTTTTCTACAGTCTGGGCCTAGGGCTACTTGAAGAGGAAACAAACCATAGACAAAACTGATAACTCCGTTATTTTGTCAAGTTTCAAAGAGCTACTACAAACCATGTTGGATTTAGAGTTCCAAATTCATCTATCTATATAGGAGAGAACAGAGGGAAACCTACATATAAAAACTGCTACTGTAGACGAACGCTTCAACCTAGAAGAACAAAATTTGATGAGCCAAGTGGGATTTGTGTACTGATCATTACCACCAAGTATCATCAAGATTGGTTGAAAAAATATTTGCGGGTATTTCAGAAACTCGTTATTTGTTAGAAGCTTGGCAGCCCCTCTCAATGAACGTGCTTTTCCACAGTTTGTGCCTAGGGCTACTTGAAGAGGAAACAAACCATAGAGGCAAAACTGAGAACTCCTTTATTTTGTCAAGTTTCAAAGAGCTACTACAAACCATGTTTGATTTAGACTTCCAAATTCATCTATCTGTATAGGAGAGAACAGAGTGAAACCTAAATATAAAAACTGCTACTCTAGACGAACGCTTCAACCTAGAAGAACAAAATTTGTTGAGCCAAGTGGGACTTGTGTACTGATCATTACCACCAAGTATCATCAAGATTGGGTGAAAAAATATTTGCTGGTATTTCGGAAACTCTTTATTTCTTAGAAGCTTGGCAACCCATCTCAATGAAAGTTTTTTTCTACAGTCTGTGCCTAGGGCTACTTGAAGAGGAAACAAACCATAGACAAAACTGATAACTCCGTTATTTTGTCAAGTTTCAAAGAGCTACTACAAACCATGTTGGATTTAGAGTTAAAATTCATCTATCTATATAGGAGAGAACAGAGGGAACCCTAAAAATATAAACTGCTACTGTAAAAGAACGCTTCAAACTAGAAGAACAAAATTTGGTGAGCCAAGTGGGATTTGTGTACCGATCATTACCACCAAGTATCATCAAGATTTCGTGAAAAAACATTTGCTGGTATTTCGGAAACTCGTTATTTCTTAGAAGCTTGGCAACCCCTCTAATGAAAGTGCTTTTCCACAGTCTGTGCCTAAGTCTACTTGAAGAGGAAAGAAACCATAGAGAAATAACTAAGAACTCCTTTATTTTGTCAAGTATCAAAGAGCTACTACGAACCATGTTGGATTTAGAGTTCCAAATACATGTATCTGTATAGGAGAGAACATTGTGAAACCTAAATATAAAAACTGCTACTGTACGAACGCTTCAACCTAGAAGAACAAAATTTGGTGAGCCAAGTGGGATTTGTGTACTGATCATTACCACCAACGATCATCAAGATTGGGTGAAAAATTATTTGCGGGTATTTCGGAAACTCGTTATTTCTTAAAAGCTTGGCAACCCCTCTCAATGAAAGTGCTTTTCCACAGTCTGTGTGTAGGGCTACCTGAAGAGGAAACAAACCATGGAGACAAAACTGAGAACTCCTTTAGTTTGTCAAGTTTCAAAGAGCTACTACATACCATGTTGGATTTAGAGTTCCAAATTCATCTATCGATATAAAAGAGAACAGAGTGAAACCTAAAATTAAAAACTGCTACTCTAGACGAACGCTTCAACCTAGAAGAACAAAATTTGGTGAGGCAAGTGGGATTTGTGTACCTGTCATTACCACCACGTATCATCCAGATTGGGTGAAATTATATTTGCTGGTATTTCGGAAACTCGTAATTTCTAAGAAGCTTGGCAACCCCTTTCAATGAAAGTGCTTTTCCACAGTCTGTGCCTAGGGTTACTTGAAAAGAAAACAAACCATAGAGACAAAATTGAGAACTCCTTTATTTTGACAAGTTTCAAAGAGCTACTACAAACCTTGTTGGATTTAGAATTCCAAATTCATCTATCTATATAGGAGGGAACAGCTTGAAACCTAAAAATAAAAACTGCTACTATAGACGAACGCTTCAACCTAGAAGAACAAAATTTGATGAGCCAAGTGGCATTTGTGTACTGATCATTACCACCAAGTATCATCAAGATTGGGTGAAAAAATATTTGCTGGTATTTCAGAAACTTGTTATTTGTTAGAAGCTTGGCAGCCCCTTTCAATGAAATTGCTTTTCCAGAGTCTCTGCTTAGGACTACATGAAGAGGAAACAAACCAGAGACACAAAACTGAGAACTCCTTTTTTGTCAAGTTTCTAAGAGCTACTACAAACCATGTTGGATTTCGAGTTCCAAATTCATCTATCTATATAGGAGGGAACAGCGTGAAACCTAAAAATAAAAACTGCTACTGTAAACGAACGCTTCAACCTAGAAGAACAAAATTTGGTGAGCCACGTGGGATTTGTGTACTTGTCGTTAGCACCATGTATCATCAAAATTGAGTGAAAAAATATTTGCTGGTGTTTCGGAAACTCGTATTTTCTGGGAAGCTTGCCAAACCCTTTCAATGAAATTGCTTTTCCAGAGTCTCTGCTTAGGACTACATGAAGAGGAAACAAACCATAGAGACAAAACTGAGAACTCCTTTTTTGTCAAGTTTCAAAGAGCTACTACAAACCTTGTCGGATTTAGAGTTCCAAATTCATCTATCTATATAAGAGAGAACAGAGTGAAACCTACACATAAAAACTGCTACTGTAGACGAATGCTTCAACCTAGAAGAACACAATTTGGTGAGCCAAGTGGGATTTGTGTACTGATCATTACCACCACGTATCATCAATATTGGGTGAAAAAGTATTTGCTGGTATTTCGGAAACTCGTTATTTCATAGAAGCTTGCCAACCCCTCTCAATGAAAGTGCTTTTCCAGAGTGTGTGCCTAGGGGTACTTGAAGAGGAAACAAACCATAGAGAAAAAACTGAGAACAGCTTTATTTTGTCACGTTTCAAAGAGCTACTAGAAACCATGTTGGATTTAGAGTTCCAAATTCATCTATGTATATAGGAGAGAAAAGAGGAAACCTAAATATAAAAACTGCTACTGTAGACGAACGCTTCAACCTAGAAGAAAAAAATTTGTTGAGTCAAGTGTGATTTGTGTACTGATCATTACCACCAAGTATCATCAAGATTGGGTGAAAAAATATTTGCTGGTATTTCGGAAACTCGTTATTTCTTAGAAGCCTGGCAACCCCTCTCACTGAAAGTGCTTTTCTACAGTCTGTGCCTAGGGCTACTTGAACAGGAAACAAACAATAGACAAAACTGATAACTCCGTTATTTTGTCAAGTTTCAAAGAGCTACTACACACCATGTTGGATTTAGAGTTCCAAATTCATCTATCTATATAGGAGGGAACAGCGTGAAACCTAAAAATAAAAACTGCTACTGTAAATGAACGGTTCAACCTAGAAGAACAAAATTTGGTGAGACACGTGGGATTTGTGTACTTGTCATTACCACCATGTATCATCAAAATTGAGTGAAAAAATATTTGCTGGTGTTTCGGAAACTCGTAATTTCTGGGAAGCTTGCCAACACCTTTCAAATAAATTGCTTTTCCACAGTCTGTGCCTAAGTCTACTTCAAGAGGAAACAAACCATAGAGAAAAAACTGAGAACTCCTTTATTTTGTCAAGTTTCAAAGAGCTACTACAAACTATGTTGGATTTACAGTTCCAAATTCATCTATCTATATAGGAGAGAACATAGTGAAACATAATATAAAAATTGCTACTGTAGACGAACGCTTCAACATAGAAGAACAATATTTGGTGAGAAGGTGGGATTTGTGCACTGATCATTACCAACACGTATCGTCAAGATTGGCTGAAAAAGTATTTGCTGGTATTTCGGTAACTCGTTATTTCTTAGACTTGGCAACCCCTCTCAATCAAATTGCTTTTCCACAGTCTGTGCCTAGGGCTACTTGAAAAGGAAACAAACCTTAGAGACAAAACTGAGAACTCCTTTATTTTGTCAAGTTTCAAAGAGCTACTACAAACCATGTTGAATTTACTGTTCCAAATTCATCTATCTATATAGGAGAGAACAGAGGGAAACCTAAAAATATAAACTGCTCGTGTAAACGAACACTTCAAACTAGAAGAACAAAATTTGGTGAGCCAAGTGGGATTTGTGTACTTGTCTTTTCCACCACGTATCATCAAGATTCGGTGAAAAAAATTTTGCTGCTATTTCGGCAACTGGTTATTTCTTGGAAGCTTGGCAAACTTTTTCAAAGAAAGTTCTTCTCCACAGTCTGAGCCTAGGGCTACTAGAAGACGAAAGAAACCATAGAGACAAAACTGAGAACTACTTTATTTTGTCAAGTTTCAATAAGCTACTACAAACCATGTTGGATTTAGAGTTCCAAATTTATCTATCTATATGGGAGAGAACAGAGGGAAACCTAAATATAAAAACTGCTACTGTAGACGAACGCTTCAACCTAGAAAAACAAAATTGGTGAGCCAGGTGGTATTTGTGTACTGATCATTACCACCAAGTATCATCAAGATTGGGTGCAAAAATATTTGCTGGTATTTCGGGAACTCGTTATTTCTTAGAAGCTTCGCAACCCCTCTCAATGAAAGTGCTTTTCCACCGTCTGTGCCTAGGGCTACTTGAAGAGGAAAGAAACCAAGAGACAAAACTGAGATCTCCTTTATTATATCAAGTTTCAAAGAGCTACTACAAACCAGGTTGCATTTAGAGTTCCAAATTCATCTATCTATATAGGAGAGAAAAGAGTGAAACATAAAAATAAAAACTGCTACTGTAAACGAACGCTTCAACCTAGAATAACAAAATTTTGTGAACCAAGTGGGATTCGTGTACTTGTCATAACACCTCGTATCACCAAGACTGGGTCAAAAAATATTTACTGGTACTTTGGAACTCGTAATTTCTTGGAAGCTTGGAAATCCATTTCAATGAAAGTGCTTTTCCACAGTCTCTGCTTAGGGCTACTTGAAGAGCAAACAAACCATAGAGACAAAACAGAGAACTACTTTTTTTTTGTCAACTTTCAAAGAGCTACTACAAACCAGGTTGGATTTAGAGTTCCAAATTCATCTATCTATACAGAAGTGAACAGAGTGAAACCTAAAAATAAAAACTGCTACTGTAAACGAACGCTTCAACCTAGAAGAAAAAAATTTTGTTAACCAAGTGGGATTCGTGTACTCGTCATTACCACCACGTATCATCAAGATGGGGTCAAAAAATATTTGCTGGTACTTCGGAAACTCTTAATTTCTTGGAAGCTTGGCAACCCCTTTCAATGAAAGTGCTTTTCCACAGTCTCTGCTTAAGGGTACTTGAAGAGGAAACAAACCATAGAGACAAAACGGAGAACTTCTTTATTTTGTCAAGTTTCAAAGAGCGACTACAAACCATGTTGGATTTAGAGTTCCAAATTCATCTATCTATATAGGAGAGAACAGAGTGAAACCTAAAAATAAAAACTGCTACTGTAAACGAACGCTTCAACCTAGAATAACAAAATTTGGTGAGCCAAGAGGGTTTTGTGTACTTGTCATTACCACCATGTATCATCAAGATTGGGTGAAAAAATATTTGCTGGTATTTCGGAAACTCGTAATTTCTTGGAAGCTTGGCAACCCCTCTCAATGAAAGTGCTTTTCGACAGTCTCTGCTTAGTGCTACATGAAGAGGAAACAAATCTTAGAGACAAAACTGAGAACTCCTTTATTTTGTCAATTTTCAAAGAGCTACTACAAACCATGTTGGATTTAGAGTTCCAAATTCATCTATCTATATAGGAGAGAACAGAGTGAAACCTAAAAATAAAAACTGCTACTGTAGACGAACGCTTCAACCTAGAAGAACATAATTTGGTGAACCAAGTGTGATTTGTGTACTGATCATTACCACCAAGTATCATCAAGATTGGGTGAAATAATATTTGCTTGTATTTCGGAAACTCGTAATTTCTTGGGATCCTGGCAACCCCTTTCAATGAAAGTGCTTTTCCACAGTCTCTGCTTAGGGCTACTTGAAGAGGAAACAAACCATAGAGACAAAACTGAGAACTCCTTTATTTTGTCAAGTTTCAAGGAGCTACTACAAACCATGTTGGATTTAGAGTTCCAAATTCATCTAGCTATATAGGAGAGAACAGAGGGAAACCTAATAATAAAAACTGCTAATGTAGACGAACGCTTCAACCTATGAGAAGAAAATTTAGTGAGCCAGGTGGGATTTGTGTACTGATCATTACCACCAAGTATCATCAAGATTGGGTGAAAAAATATTTGCTGGTATTTCGGAAACTCGTTATTTCTTAGAAGCTTGGCAACCCTTCTCAATGAAAGTGCTTTTCCAGAGTCTGTGCCTAGGGCTACTTGAAGAGGAAAGAAACCAAGAGACAAAACTGAGAACTCCTTTATTTTAGCAAGTTTCAAAGAGCTACTAAAAACCATGTTGGATTTAGAGTTCCAAATTCATCTATCTATATAGGAGAGAACAGAGGGAAACCTAAAAAAAAACTGCTACTGTAAACGAACGCTTCAACGTAGAAGAACAAAATTTGGTGAGCCAAGGGGGATTTGTGTACTTGTCATTACCACTACGTTTCATCCAGATTGGGTGAAAAAATATTTGCTGGTATTTCAGGAAACTCGTAATTTCTTCGAAGCTTGGCAACCTCTTTCAATGAAAGTGCTTTAGCACAGTCTGTGCCTAGGGCTACTTGAAGAGGAAACAAACCTCAGAGACAAAACTGAGAACTCCATTATTTTGTCAAGTTTCAAAGAGCTACTACAAACCATGTTGGATTTAGAGTTCCAAATTCATTATCTATATAGGAGAGAACAGAGGGAAACCTAAATATAAAAACTGCTACTGTTGGTGAACGCTTCAACCTAGAAGACCAAAATTTGGTGAGCCATGTGCCATTTGTGTACTGATCATTACCACCAAGTATCATAAAGATTGGGTGCAAAAATATTTGCTGGTATTTCGGGAACTCGTTATTTCTTAGAAGCTTCGCAACCCCTCTCAATGAAAGTGCTTTTCCACAGTCTGTGCCTAAGGCTACTTGATGTGGAAACAAACCATAGAGACAAAACTGAGAACTCCTTTATTTTGTCAAGTTTCAAAGAGCTAATACAAACCATGTTGGATTTAGAGTTCCAAAATCATCTATGTATATAGGAGAGAACAGAGTGAAACCTAAAAATAAAAACTGCTACTGGAAACGAATGCTTCAACCTAGAAGAACAAAATTTGGTGAGCCCAGTGGGACTTGTGCACTGATCATTACCACCATGTATCATCAAGATTGGGTGAAAAAATATTTGCTGGTATTTCCGAAACTCTTTATTTCTTAGAAGCTTGGCCACCCCTCTCAATGAAAGTGCTTTTCCAAAGTCTGTGCCTAGGGCTACTTGAAGAGGAAACAAACCATAGAGACAAAACTGAGAACTCCTTTATTTTGTCAAGTTTCAAAGACCTACTACAAACCATGTTGGATTTAGAGTTCCAAATTCATCCATCTATATAACAGAGAACAGACAACAACCTAAACATAAAAACTGCTACTGTAGACGAACGCTTCAACCTAGAAGAATGCAATTTGGTGAGCCAAGTGGGATTTGGGTACTGATCATTACCACCAAGTATCATCAAGATTGGGTGAAAAAATATTTGCTGGTATTTCGGAAACTCGTTATTTCTTAGAAGCTTGGCAACCCCTCTCAATGAAAGTGCTTTTCTACAGTCTGGGCCTAGGGCTACTTGAAGAGGAAACAAACCATAGACAAAACTGATAACTCCGTTATTTTGTCAAGTTTCAAAGAGCTACTACAAACCATGTTGGATTTAGAGTTCCAAATTCATCTATCTATATAGGAGAGAACAGAGGGAAACCTACATATAAAAACTGCTACTGTAGACGAACGCTTCAACCTAGAAGAACAAAATTTGATGAGCCAAGTGGGATTTGTGTACTGATCATTACCACCAAGTATCATCAAGATTGGTTGAAAAAATATTTGCGGGTATTTCAGAAACTCGTTATTTGTTAGAAGCTTGGCAGCCCCTCTCAATGAACGTGCTTTTCCACAGTTTGTGCCTAGGGCTACTTGAAGAGGAAACAAACCATAGAGGCAAAACTGAGAACTCCTTTATTTGTCAAGTTTCAAAGAGCT
Organism: Callospermophilus lateralis; assembly: GCF_048772815.1. Lineage (NCBI taxonomy): Eukaryota > Metazoa > Chordata > Mammalia > Rodentia > Sciuridae > Callospermophilus > Callospermophilus lateralis. Next base: position 21,708 of record NW_027516113.1, read on the forward strand.
ACTACAAACCATGTTTGATTTAGACTTCCAAATTCATCTATCTGTATAGGAGAGAACAGAGTGAAACCTAAATATAAAAACTGCTACTCTAGACGAACGCTTCAACCTAGAAGAACAAAATTTGTTGAGCCAAGTGGGACTTGTGTACTGATCATTACCACCAAGTATCATCAAGATTGGGTGAAAAAATATTTGCTGGTATTTCGGAAACTCTTTATTTCTTAGAAGCTTGGCAACCCATCTCAATGAAAGTTTTTTTCTACAGTCTGTGCCTAGGGCTACTTGAAGAGGAAACAAACCATAGACAAAACTGTATAACTCCGTTATTTTGTCAAGTTTCAAAGAGCTACTACAAACCATGTTGGATTTAGAGTTAAAATTCATCTATCTATATAGGAGAGAACAGAGGGAACCCTAAAAATATAAACTGCTACTGTAAAAGAACGCTTCAAACTAGAAGAACAAAATTTGGTGAGCCAAGTGGGATTTGTGTACCGATCATTACCACCAAGTATCATCAAGATTTCGTGAAAAAACATTTGCTGGTATTTCGGAAACTCGTTATTTCTTAGAAGCTGGCAACCCCTCTAATGAAAGTGCTTTTCCACAGTCTGTGCCTAAGTCTACTTGAAGAGGAAAGAAACCATAGAGAAATAACTAAGAACTCCTTTATTTTGTCAAGTTTCAAAGAGCTACTACGAAACCATGTTGGATTTAGAGTTCCAAATACATGTATCTGTATAGGAGAGAACATTGTGAAACCTAAATATAAAAACTGCTACTGTACAAACGCTTCAACCTAGAAGAACAAAATTTGGTGAGCCAAGTGGGATTTGTGTACTGATCATTACCACCAACGATCATCAAGATTGGGTGAAAAATTATTTGCGGGTATTTCGGAAACTCGTTATTTCTTAAAAGCTTGGCAACCCCTATCAATGAAAGTGCTTTTCCACAGTCTGTGTGTAGGGCTACCTGAAGAGGAAACAAACCATGGAGACAAAACTGAGAACTCTTTAGTTTGTCAAGTTTCAAAGAGCTACTACATACCATGTTGGATTTAGAGTTCCAAATTCATCTATCGATATAAAGAGAACAGAGTGAAACCTAAAATTAAAAACTGCTACTCTAGACGAACGCTTCAACCTAGAAGAACAAAATTTGGTGAGGCAAGTGGGATTTGTGTACCTGTCATTACCACCACGTATCATCCAGATTGGGTGAAATTATATTTGCTGGTATTTCGGAAACTCGTAATTTCTAAGAAGCTTGGCAACCCCTTTCAATGAAAGTGCTTTTCCACAGTCTGTGCCTAGGGTTACTTGAAAAGAAAACAAACCATAGAGACAAAATTGAGAACTCCTTTATTTTGACAAGTTTCAAAGAGCTACTACAAACCTTGTTGGATTTAGAATTCCAAATTCATCTATCTATATAGGAGGGAACAGCTTGAAACCTAAAAATAAAAACTGCTACTATAGACGAACGCTTCAACCTAGAAGAACAAAATTTGATGAGCCAAGTGGCATTTGTGTACTGATCATTACCACCAAGTGTCATCAAGATTGGGTGAAAAAATATTTGCTGGTATTTCAGAAACTTGTTATTTGTTAGAAGCTTGGCAGCCCCTTTCAATGAAATTGCTTTTCCAGAGTCTCTGCTTAGGACTACATGAAGAGGAAACAAACCAGAGACACAAAACTGAGAACTCCTTTTTTGTCAAGTTTCTAAGAGCTACTACAAACCATGTTGGATTTCGAGTTCCAAATTCATCTATCTATATAGGAGGGAACAGCGTGAAACCTAAAAATAAAAACTGCTACTGTAAACGAACGCTTCAACCTAGAAGAACAAAATTTGGTGAGCCACGTGGGATTTGTGTACTTGTCGTTAGCACCATGTATCATCAAAATTGAGTGAAAAAATATTTGCTGGTGTTTCGGAAACTCGTATTTTCTGGGAAGCTTGCCAAACCCTTTCAATGAAATTGCTTTTCCAGAGTCTCTGCTTAGGACTACATGAAGAGGAAACAAACCATAGAGACAAAACTGAGAACTCCTTTTTTGTCAAGTTTCAAAGAGCTACTACAAACCTTGTCGGATTTAGAGTTCCAAATTCATCTATCTATATAAGAGAGAACAGAGTGAAACCTACACATAAAAACTGCTACTGTAGACGAATGCTTCAACCTAGAAGAACACAATTTGGTGAGCCAAGTGGGATTTGTGTACTGATCATTACCACCACGTATCATCAATATTGGGTGAAAAAGTATTTGCTGGTATTTCGGAAACTCGTTATTTCATAGAAGCTTGCCAACCCCTCTCAATGAAAGTGCTTTTCCAGAGTGTGTGCCTAGGGGTACTTGAAGAGGAAACAAACCATAGAGAAAAAACTGAGAACAGCTTTATTTTGTCACGTTTCAAAGAGCTACTAGAAACCATGTTGGATTTAGAGTTCCAAATTCATCTATGTATATAGGAGAGAAAAGAGGAAACCTAAATATAAAAACTGCTACTGTAGACGAACGCTTCAACCTAGAAGAAAAAAATTTGTTGAGTCAAGTGTGATTTGTGTACTGATCATTACCACCAAGTATCATCAAGATTGGGTGAAAAAATATTTGCTGGTATTTCGGAAACTCGTTATTTCTTAGAAGCTGGGCAACCCCTCTCACTGAAAGTGCTTTTCTACAGTCTGTGCCTAGGGCTACTTGAACAGGAAACAAACAATAGACAAAACTGATAACTCCGTTATTTTGTCAAGTTTCAAAGAGCTACTACACACCATGTTGGATTTAGAGTTCCAAATTCATCTATCTATATAGGAGGGAACAGCGTGAAACCTAAAAATAAAAACTGCTACTGTAAACGAACGCTTCAACCTAGAAGAACAAAATTTGGTGAGACACATGGGATTTGTGTACTTGTCATTACCACCATGTATCATCAAAATTGAGTGAAAAAATATTTGCTGGTGTTTCGGAAACTCGTAATTTCTGGGAAGCTTGCCAACACCTTTCAAATAAATTGCTTTTCCACAGTCTGTGCCTAAGTCTACTTCAAGAGGAAACAAACCATAGAGAAAAAACTGAGAACTCCTTTATTTTGTCAAGTTTCAAAGAGCTACTACAAACTATGTTGGATTTACAGTTCCAAATTCATCTATCTATATAGGAGAGAACATAGTGAAACATAATATAAAAATTGCTACTGTAGACGAACGCTTCAACATAGAAGAACAATATTTGGTGAGAAGGTGGGATTTGTGCACTGATCATTACCAACACGTATCGTCAAGATTGGCTGAAAAAGTATTTGCTGGTATTTCGGTAACTCGTTATTTCTTAGACTTGGCAACCCCTCTCAATCAAATTGCTTTTCCACAGTCTGTGCCTAGGGCTACTTGAAAAGGAAACAAACCTTAGAGACAAAACTGAGAACTCCTTTATTTTGTCAAGTTTCAAAGAGCTACTACAAACCATGTTGAATTTACTGTTCCAAATTCATCTATCTATATAGGAGAGAACAGAGGGAAACCTAAAAATATAAACTGCTCGTGTAAACGAACACTTCAAACTAGAAGAACAAAATTTGGTGAGCCAAGTGGGATTTGTGTACTTGTCTTTTCCACCACGTATCATCAAGATTCGGTGAAAAAAATTTTGCTGCTATTTCGGCAACTGGTTATTTCTTGGAAGCTTGGCAAACTTTTTCAAAGAAAGTTCTTCTCCACAGTCTGTGCCTAGGGCTACTAGAAGAGGAAACAAACCATAGAGACAAAACTGAGATCTCCTTTGTTTTGTCAAGTTTCAAAAAGCTACTAGAAACCATGTAGGATTTACAGTTCCAAATTCAACTATCTATATAGGAGAGAACAGAGGAAAACCTAAATATAAAACTGCTACTGTAGACGAACGCTTCAACATAGAAGAACAAAATTTGGTGAGCCAAGTGGGATTTTTGTACTGATCAATACGGACAAGTATCATCAAGATTGGGTGAAAAAATATTTGCTGGTATTTCGAAAACTCGTTATTTCTTAGATGCTTGAAACCCCTCTCAATGAACGTGCTTTCCACAGTCTGTGGCTAGGGCTACTTGAAGAGGAAACAATCCATAGAGACAAAACTGAGAACTCCTTTATTTTGTCAAGTTTCAAAGAGATAATACAAACCATTTGGATTTAGAATTCCAAATTCATCTATCTATATGAGAGAACAGAGGAAAACCTAAATATATAAACTGCTCTTGTAGACGAACACTTCTTCCTAGAAGAACACAATTTGGTGAGCCAAGTGGGATTTGTGTACTGATCATTACCAGCACGTATCATCAAGATTGGCTGAAAAAATATTTGCTGATATTTCAGAAAATCGTAATTTCTTGGAAGCTTGCCAACCCCTTTCAATTAAAGTGCTTTTCCACAGTCTCTGCTTAGGGCTACTTGAAGAGGAAACAAATGGTAGAGACAAAACTGCGAACCATTATTTTTTGTCAAGTTTCAAAGAGTTACTACAAACCATGTTGGATTTAGAGTTCCAAATTCATTTATCTATATAGGAGAGAACAGAGGGAAACCTAAAAATATAAACTGCTAGTGTAAAGGAACACTTCAAACTAGAAGAACAAAATTTGGTGAGAAAGTGGGATTTGTGTACTTGTCTTTACCACCACGTATCATCAAGATTGGGTGAAAAAATTTTGCTGGTATTTAGGAAACTCGTTATTTCTTGGAAGCTTGGCAACCATTTTCAATGAAAGTTCTTCTCCACAGTCTGAGCCTAGGGCTACTAGAAGAGGAAAGAAACCATAGAGACAAAACTGAGAACTACTTTATTTTGTCAAGTTTCAATAAGCTACTACAAACCATGTTGGATTTAGAGTTCCAAATTTATCTATCTATATGGGAGAGAACAGAGGGAAACCTAAATATAAAAACTGCTACTGTAGACGAACGCTTCAACCTAGAAAAACAAAATTGGTGAGCCAGGTGGTATTTGTGTACTGATCATTACCACCAAGTATCATCAAGATTGATTGAAAAAATATTTGCTGGTAATTCGGAAACTCGTTATTTCTTAGAAGCTTGGCAACCCCTCTCAATAAAAGTGCTTTTCCAAAGTGTGTGCCTAGGGCTAATTGAAGAGGAAACACACCATAGAGACAAAACTGAGAACTATTTTTTTTGTCAAGTTTCAAAGAGCTACTACAAACCATGTTGGATTTAGAGTTCCAAATTCATCCATCTATATATGAGAGAAGAGAGGAAAACCTAAATATAAAAACTGCTACTGTAGACGAACGCTTCAACCTAGAAGAGCAAAAATTGGTGAACCAAGTGGGATTTGTGTGCTGATCATTACCATTAAGTATTATCAATATTGGGTGAAAAAATATTTGCTCGTATTTCGGAAACTCGTTATTTCTTAGAAGCTTGGCAACCCCTATCAATGAAAGTGCTTTTCCACCGTCTGTACCTAGGGCTACGTGAAGAGGAAAGAAACCAAGAGACAAAACTGAGATCTCCTTTATTATATCAAGTTTCAAAGAGCTACTACAAACCAGGTTGCATTTAGAGTTCCAAATTCATCTATCTATATAGGAGAGTAAAGAGTGAAACATAAAAATAAAAACTGCTACTGTAAACGAACGCTTCAACCTAGAATAACAAAATTTTGTGAACCAAGTGGGATTCGTGTACTTGTCATAACACCTCGTATCATCAAGACTGGGTCAAAAAATATTTACTGGTGCTTTGGAACTCGTAATTTCTTGGAAGCTTGGAAATCCCTTTCAATGAAAGTGCTTTTCCTCAGTCTCTGATTAGGGCTACTTGAAGAGCAAACAAACCATAGAGACAAAACTGAGAACTACTTTTTTTTTGTCAACTTTCAAAGAGCTACTACAAACCAGGTTGGATTTAGAGTTCCAAATTCATCTATCTATACAGAAGTGAACAGAGTGAAACCTAAAAATAAAAACTGCTACTGTAAACGAACGCTTCAACCTAGAAGAAAAAAATTTTGTTAACCAAGTGGGATTCGTGTACTCGTCATTACCACCACGTATCATCAAGATGGGGTCAAAAAATATTTGCTGGTACTTCGGAAACTCTTAATTTCTTGGAAGCTTGGCAACCCCTTTCAATGAAAGTGCTTTTCCACAGTCTCTGCTTACGGGTACTTGAAGAGGAAACAAACCATAGAGACAAAACGGAGAACTTCTTTATTTTGTCAAGTTTCAAAGAGCGACTACAAACCATGTTGGATTTAGAGTTCCAAATTCATCTGTCTATATAGGAGAGAACAGAGTGAAACCTAAAAATAAAAACTGCTACTGTAAACGAACGCTTCAACCTAGAATAACAAAATTTGGTGAGCCAAGAGGGTTTTGTGTACTTGTCATTACCACCATGTATCATCAAGATTGGGTGAAAAAATATTTGCTGGTATTTCGGAAACTCGTAATTTCTTGGAAGCTTGGCAACCCCTCTCAATGAAAGTGCTTTTCGACAGTCTCTACTTAGTGCTACATGAAGAGGAAACAAATCTTAGAGACAAAACTAAGAACTCCTTTATTTTGTCAATTTTCAAAGAGCTACTACAAACCATGTTGGATTTAGAGTTCCAAATTCATGTATCTATATAGGAGAGAACTGAGGAAACCCAAATATAAAAACTGCTACTGTAGATGAATGCTTCAACCTAGAAGAACATAATTTTGTGAACCAAGTGTGATTTGTGTACTGATCATTACCACCAAGTATCATCAAGATTGGGTGAAATAATATTTGCTTGTATTTCGGAAACTCGTAATTTCTTGGGAGCCTGGCAACCCCTTTCAATGAAAGTGCTTTTCCACAGTCTCTGCTTAGGGCTACTTGAATAGGAAACAAACCATAGAGACAAAACTGAGAACTCCTTTATTTTGTCAAGTTTCAAGGAGCTACTACAAACCATGTTGGATTTAGAGTTCCAAATTCATTATCTATATAGGAGAGAACAGAGGAAAACCTAAATATAAAAACTGCTACTGTTGGTGAACGCTTCAACCTAGAAGACCAAAATTTGGTGAGCCATGTGCCATTTGTGTACTGATCATTACCACCAAGTATCATAAAGATTGGGTGCAAAAATATTTGCTGGTATTTCGGGAATTCGTTATTTCTTAGAAGCTTCGCAACCCCTCTCAATGAAAGTGCTTTTCCACAGTCTGTGTCTAAGGCTTCTTGATGTGGAAACAAACCATAGAGACAAAACTGAGAACTCCTTTATTTTGTCAAGTTTCAAAGAGCTAATACAAACCATGTTGGATTTAGAGTTCCAAAATCATCTATCTATATAGGAGAGAACAGAGTGAAACCTAAAAATAAAACCTGCTACTGGAAACGAATGCTTCAACCTAGAAGAACAAAATTTGGTGAGCCCAGTGGGACTTGTGCACTGATAATTACCACCATGTATCATCAAGATTGGGTGAAAAAATATTTGCTGGTATTTCCGAAACTCTTTATTTCTTAGAAGCTTGGCCACCCCTCTCAATGAAAGTGCTTTTCCAAAGTCTGTGCCTAGGGCTACTTGAAGAGGAAACAAACCATAGAGACAAAACTGAGAACTCCTTTATTTTGTCAAGTTTCAAAGACCTACTACAAACCATGTTGGATTTAGAGTTCCAAATTCATCTATCTATATAAGAGAGAACAGACAACAACCTAAATATAAAAACTGCTACTGTAGACGAACGCTTCAACCTAGAAGAATGCAATATGGTGAGCCAAGTGGGATTTGGGTACTGATCATTACCACCAAGTATCATCAAGATTGGGTGAAAAAATATTTGATGGTATTTCGGAAACTCGTTATTTCTTAGAAGCTTGGCAACCCCTCTCAATGAAAGTGCTTTTCTACAGTCTGGGCCTAGGGCTACTTGAAGAGGAAACAAACAATAGACAAAACTGATAACTCCGTTATTTTGTCAAGTTTCAAAGATCTACTACAAACCATGTTGGATTTAGAGTTCCAAATTCATCTATCGATATAAAAGAGAACAGAGTGAAACCTAAAACTAAAAACTGCTACTCTAGACGAACGCTTCAACCTAGAAGAACAAAATTTGGTGAGGCAAGTGGGATTTGTGTACCTGTCATTACCACCTCGTATCATCCAGATTGGGTGAAATAATATTTGCTGGTATTTCGGAAACTCGTAATTTCAAAGAAGCTTGGCAACCCCTTTCAATGAAAGTGCTTTTCCACAGTCTGTGCCTAGGGTTACTTGAAAAGAAAACAAACCATAGAGACAAAATTGAGAACTCCTTTATTTTGACAAGTTTCAAAGTGCTACTACAAACCTTGTTGGATTTAGAATTCCAAATTCATCTATCTATATAGGATGGAACAGCTTGAAACCTAAAAATAAAAACTGCTACTATAGACGAACGCTTCAACCTAGAAGAACAAAATTTGATGAGCCAAGTGGCATTTGTGTACTGATCATTACCACCAAGTATCATCAAGATTGGGTGAAAAAATATTTGCTGGTATTTCAGAAACTTGTTATTTGTTAGAAGCTTGGCAGCCCCTTTCAATGAAATTGCTTTTCCAGAGTCCTCTGCTTAGGACTACATGAAGAGGAAACAAACCATAGACACAAAACCTGAGAACTCCTTTTTTGTCAAGTTTCTAAGAGCTACTACAAACCATGTTGGATTTAGACTTCCAAATCATGTATCTATATAGGAGAGAACAGAGGGAAAACTACATATAAAAACTGCTACTGTAGACGAACGCTTCAACCTAGAAGAACAAAATTTGATGAGCCAAGTAGGATTTGTGTACTGATCATTACCACCAAGTATCATCAAGACTGGGTGAAAAAATATTTGCTGGTATTTCGGAAACTCGTTATTTTTTGGAAGCTTGTCAACCCCTTTCAATGAAAGTGCTTTTCCACAGTCTCTGCTTAGAGCTACTTGAAGAGGAAACAAACCATAGAGACAAAACTGAGAACTACTTTTTTTTGTCATGTTTCAAAGAGCGACTATAAACCATGTTGGATTTAGAGTTCCAAATTCATCTATCTATATAGGAGAGAACAGAGGCAAACGTAAATATAAAAACGACTACTGTAGATGAACGTTTCAACCTAGAAGAACAAAATTTGGTGACCAAGTGGGATTTGTGTACTGATCATTACCACCAAGTATCATCAAGACTGGGTGAAAAAAATATTTGCTGGTATTTCGGAAACTCGTTATTTCTTAGAAGGTGGCAACCCCTCTCAATGAAAGTGCTTTTCCACAGTCTGTGCCTATGGCTATTTGAAGAGGAAACAACCATAGAGACAAAACTGTGAACTCCTTTATTTTGTCAAGTTTCAAAGAGCTACTACAAACCATGTTGGATTTAGAGTTCCAAATTCATCTATCTATTTGGAGAGAACAGAGTGAAACCAAAAATAAAAACTGCAACAGTAAACGAACGCTTCCACCTAGAAGAACAACATTTGGTGAGCCAAGTGGGATTTGTGTACTTGTCATTACGACCACGTATCATCAAGATTGGGTAAAAAAATATTTGCTGGTATTTCGGAAACTCGTAATTTATTGGAAGCTTGGCAACCCCTTTTAATGAAAGTGCTTTTCCACAGTCTCTGCTTAGGGCTACTTGAAGAAAAAACAAACCAGAGAGACAAAACTGAGAACTACTTTTTTTTGTCAAGTTTCAAAGTGCTACTACAAACCATGTTGGATTAAGAGTTCCAAATTCATCTATCTATATATGAGAGAACAGAGGGAAACCTAAAAATCAAAACTGCTACTGTAAACGAACGGTTCAACCTAGAAGAACAAAATTTGGTGAGCCAAGTGGGATTTTTGTACCGATCATTACCACCACGTATCATCAAGATTGGGTGAAAAAATATTTGCTGGTATTTCGGAAACTCGTGATTTCTTGGAAGCTTGGCAACCCCTTTCAATGAAAGTGCTTTTCCACAGTTTCTGCTTAGGGCTACTTGAGGAGGAAACAAACCATAGAGACAAATCTGAGAACTACTTTTTTTGTCAAGTTTCAAAGAGCTACTACAAACCATGTGGCATTTAGAGTTCCAAATTCATCTATCTATATAGGAGAGAACAGAGTGAAACCTAAAAATATAAACTGCTACTGTAAAAGAACGCTCAACCTAGAAGAAGAAAATTTGGTGAGTCAAGTGGGATTTGTGTACCGATCATTACCACCAAGTATTATCAAGATTGGGTGAAAAAAATATTTGCTGGTATTTCGGAAACTCATTATTTCTTAGAAGCTTGGCAACCCCTCTCAATGAAAGTGCTTTTCCACAGTCTGTGCCTAGGGCTACTTGAAGAGGAAACAACCATAGAGACAAATCTGAGAACTCCTTTATTTTGTCAAGTTTCAAAGAGCTACTAGAAACCATGTTGGATTTAGAGTTCCAAATTCATCTATCTATATATGAGAGAACAGAGGGAAACATAAATATAAAATCGACTACTGTAGACGAACGCTTCAACCTAGAAGAACAAAATTTGGTGACCAAGTGGGATTTGTGTACTGATCATTACCACCAAGTATCATCAAGACTGGTTGAAAAAAATATTTGCTGGTATTTCGGAAACTCGTTATTTCTTAGAAGATTGGCAACCCCTCTCAATGAAAGTGCTTTTCTACAGTCTGTGCCTAGGGCTACTTGAAGAAGAAACAAACAATAGACAAAACTGATAACTCCGTTATTTTGTCAAGTTTCAAAGAGCTACTACAAACCATGTTGGATTTAGAGTTCCAAATTCATCTATCTATATAGGAGGGAACAGCGTGAAACCTAAAAATAAAAACTGCTACTGTAAACGAACGCTTCAACCTAGAAGAACAAAATTTGGTGAGACACGTGGGATTTGTGTACTTGTCATTACCACCATGTATCATCAAAATTGAGTGAAAAAATATTTGCTGGTGTTTCAGAAACTCGTAATTTCTGGGAAGCTTGCCAACACCTTTCAAAGAAATTGCTTTTCCACAGTCTGTGCCTAAGTCTACTTCAAGAGGAAACAAACCATAGAGAAAAAACTGAGAACTCCTTTATTTTGTCAAGTTTCAAAGAGCTACTACGAACCATGTTGGATTTAGAGTTCCAAATACATGCATCTGTATAGGAGAGAACATTGTGAAACCTAAATATAAAAACTGCTACTGTACGAACGCTTCAACCTAGAAGAACAAAATTTGGTGAGCCAAGTGGGATTTGTGTACTGATCATTACCACCAACGATCATCAAGTTTGGGTGAAAAATTATTTGCGGGTATTTCGGAAACTCGTTATTTCTTAAAAGCTTGGCAACCCCTCTCAATGAAAGTGCTTTTCCACAGTCTGTGTCTAGGGCTACCTGAAGAGGAAACAAACCATGGAGACAAAACTGAGAACTCCTTTTGTTTTTCAAGTTTCAAAGAGCTACTACATACCATGTTGGATTTAGAGTTCCAAATTCATCTATCGATATAAAAGAGAACAGAGTGAAACCTAAAACTAAAAACTGCTACTCTAGACGAACGCTTCAACCTAGAAGAACAAAATTTGGTGAGGCAAGTGGGATTTGTGTACCTGTCATTACCACCTCGTATCATCCAGATTGGGTGAAATAATATTTGCTGGTATTTCGGAAACTCGTAATTTCTAAGAAGCTTGGCAACCCCTTTCAATGAAAGTGCTTTTCCACAGTCTGTGCCTAGGGTTACTTGAAAAGAAAACAAACCATAGAGACAAAATTGAGAACTCCTTTATTTTGACAAGTTTCAAAGAGCTACTACAAACCATGTTGGATTTAGTGTTCCAATTTCATCTATCTATATAGTAGAGAACAGAGTGAAACCAAAAATAAAAACTGCAACTGTAAACGAATGCTTCAACCTAGAAGAACAAAATTTGGTGGGCCAAGTGGGATTTGTGTCCTTGTCATTACCACCACGTATCATCCAGATTGGGTGAAAAAATATTTGCTGGTATTTCCGAAACTCCTAATTTCTTGGAAGCTTGGCAAACCCTTTCAATGAAAGTGCTTTTCCACAGTCTCTGCTTAGGGCTACTTGAAGAGGAAACAAATTATACAGACAAACCTGAGAACTCCTCTATTATGTAAAGTTTCAAAGAGCAACTACAAACCTTGTTGGATTTAGAGTTCCAAATTCATCTATCTACATAGGAGAGAACAGAGTGAATCCTAAACATAAAAGCTGCTACTGTAGACGAACACTTCAACCTAGAAGAAAAAAATTTGGTGAGCCAACTGGGATTTGTGGACTGATCATTACCACCAAGTATCATCAAGATTGGGTGAAAAAATATTTGCTGGATTTCGGAAAATCGTTATTTCTTAGAAGCTTGGCAAACCCTCTCAATGAAAGTGCTTTTCCACAGTCTGTGCCTAGGGCTACTTCAATAGGAAACAAATAGTAGAGACAAAAGTGAGAAATCCTTTATTTTGTCAAGTTTCAAAGAGCTACTACAAACCATGTTGGATTAAGAGTTCCAAATTCATCTATCTATATAGGAGAGAACAGAATGAAACCTAAAAATAAAAACTGCTACTGTAAACGAACGCTTCAACCTAGAAGAGCAAAATTTGGTGAGCCAAGTGGGATTTTTGTACTGATCATTACCACCATGTATCATCAAGATTGGGTGAAAAAATATTTGCTGGTAGTTCGGAAACTCGTAATTTCTTGGAAGCTTAGCAACCCCTTTCAATGAAGGCGCTTTTCCACAGTTTCTATTAGGGCTACTTGAAGAGGAAACAAATATTAGAGACAAAACTTAGAATTCCATTATTTTCTCAAGTTTCAAAGAGCTACTACAAACCATGTTGGATTTAGAGTTCCAAATTCATCTATCTATATAGGAGAAAACCGGGGGAAACCTAAAAATATAAACTGCTACTGTAAAAGAAAGCTTCAACCTAGAAGAACAAAATTTGGTGAGCCAAGTGGGATTTGTGTACTGATCATTACCACCACTTATCAACAAGATTGGGTGAAAAAATATTTGCTCGTATATCGGAAACTCGTTATTTCTTAGAAGCTTAGCAACCCGTCTAAATGAAAGTGCTTTTCCACAGTCTGTCCCTAGGGCTACTTGAAGAGGAAACAAACCAGAGAGACAAAACTGAGAAATACTTTTTTTTGTCAAGTTTCAAAGTGCTACTACAAACCATGTTGGATTAAGAGTTCCAAATTCATCTATCTATATAGGAGAGAAAGAGGGAAACCTAAAAATAAAAACTGCTACTGTAAATGAACGGTTCATCCTAGAAGAACAAAATTTGGTGAGCCAAGTGGGATTTTTGTACCGATCATTACCACCACGTATCATCAAGATTGGGTGAAAAAATATTTGCTGGTATTTCGGAAACTCGTGATTTCTTGGAAGCTTGGCAACCCCTTTCAATGAAAATGCTTTTCCACAGTTTCTGCTTAGGGCTACTTGAGGAGGAAACAAACCATAGAGACAAATCTGAGAACTACTATTCTTTGGAAAGTTTCAAAGAGCTACTACAAACCATGTGGCATTTAGAGTTCCAAATTCATCTATCTATATAGGAGAGAACAGAGTGAAACCTAAAAATATAGACTGCTACTCTAAAAGAACGCTCAACCTAGAAGAAGATAATTTGGTGAGTCAAGTGGGATTTGTGTACCGATCATTACCACCAAGTATCATCAAGATTGGGTGAAAAAAATATTTGCTGGTATTTCGGAAACTCGTTATTTCTTAGAAGCTTGGCAACCCCTCTCAATGAAAGTGCTTTTCCACAGTCTCTGCCTAGGGCTACTTGAAGAGGAAACAACCATAGAGACAAATCTGAGAACTCCTTTATTTTGTCAAGTTTCAAAGAGCTACTACAAACCATGTTGGATTTAGAGTTCCAAATTCATCTATCTATATAGTAGAGAACAGAGGGAAACCTAAATAAAAAAACGACTACTGTAGACGAACGCTTCAACCTAGAAGAACAAAATTTGGTGAGACAAGTGGGATTTGTTTCCTGATCATTACCACCAGGTATCATCAAGATTGGGTGAAAAAATATTTGCTGGTATTTCAGAAACTCGTTATTTCTTAGAAGGTTGGCAACCCCTCTCAATGAATGTGCTTTTCCAAGTCTGTGCCTAGCGCTACTTGAAGAGGAAACAAACCATAGAGACAAAACTGAGAACTCCTTTATTTTGTCAAGTTTCAAAGAGCTACTACAAACCATGTTGGATTTAGAGTTCCAAATTCATCTATCTATATAGGAGAGAACAGAGTGAAACCTAAAAATAAAAACTGCAACTGTAAACGAATGCTTCCACGTAGAAGAACTAAATTTGGTGGGCCAAGTTTGATTTGTGTCCTTGTCATTACGACCACGTATCATCCAGATTGGGTGAAAAAATATTTGCTGGTATTTCCGAAACTCCTAATTTCTTGGAAGCTTGGCTAACCCTTTCAATGAAAGTGCTTTTCCACAGTCTCTGCTTAGGGCTACTTGAAGATTAAACAAATTATAGAGACAAACCTGAGAACTCCTTTATTATGTCAAGTTTCAAAGAGCAACTACAAACCTTGTTGGATTTAGAGTTCCAAATTTATCTATCTACATAGGAGAGAACAGAGAGAATCTTAAACATAAAAACTGCTACTGTAGACGAACACTTCAACCTAGAAGAAAAAAATTTGGTGAGCCAACTGGGATTTGTGGACTGATCATTACCACCAAGTATCATCAAGATTGGGTGAAAAAATATTTGCTGGATTTCAGAAAATCGTTATTTCTTAGAAGCTTGGCAACCCCTCTCAATGAAAGTGCTTTTCCACAGTCTGTGCCTAGGGCTACTTCAATAGGAAACAAATCGTAGAGACAAAAGTGAGAAATCCTTTATTTTGTCAAGTTTCAAAGAGCTACTACAAACCATGTTGGATTAAGAGTTCCAAATTCATCTATCTATATAGGAGAGAACAGAGGGAAACCTAAAAATAAAAACTGCTACTGTAAACGAACGCTTCAACCTAGAAGAACAAAATTTGGTGAGCCAAGTGGGATTTTTGTACAGATCATTACCACAATGTATCATCAAGATTGGGTGAAAAAATATTTGCTGGTAGTTCGGAAACTCGTAATTTCTTGGAAGCTTGGCAACCCCTTTCAATGAAAGTGCTTTTCCACAGTTTCTATTAGGGCTGTTTGAAGAGGAAACAAATATTAGAGACAAAACTTAGAATTCCTTTATTTTCTCTAGTTTCAAAGAGCTGCTACAAACCATGTTGGATTTAGAGTTCCAAATTCATCTATCTATATAGGAGAAAACCGGGGGAAACCAAAAAATATAAACTGCTACTGTAAAAGAAAGCTTCAACCTAGAAGTACAAAATTTGGTGAGTCAAGTGGGATTTATGTACCGATCATTACTACCAATATCATCAAGATTGGGTGAAAAAATATTTGCGGGTATTTCGGGAACTCGTTATTTTTTGGAAGCTTGGCAACCCCTTTCAATGAAAGTGCTTTTCAACAGTCTCTGCTTAGGGCTACTTGAAGAGGGAACAAACCATAGAGACAAAACTGAGAACTACTTTTTTTTGTCATGTTTCAAAGAGCGACTATAAACCATGTTGGATTTAGAGTTCCAAATTCATCTATCTATATAGGAGAGAACAGAGGGAAACCTAAATATAAAAACGACTACTGTAGACGAACCCTTCAACCTAGAAGAACAAAATTTGGTGACCAAGTGGGATTTGTGTACTTGTCATTACCATCACTTATCATCAAGACTGGGTGAAAAAATATTTGAAGGTATTTCGGAAACTCGTTATTTCTTAGAAGTTTGCAACCCCCTCAATGAAAGTGCTTTTCAACAGTCTGTGCCTAGGGCTACTTGAAGAGGAAACAACCATAGAGACAAAACTGAGAAGTCCTTTATTTTGTCAAGTTTCAAAGAGCTACTACAAACCATGTTGGATTTAGAGTTCCAAATTCATCTATCTATATAGGAGAGAACAGAGGGAAACCTAGATATAAAAACGACTTCTGTAGTCGAACGCTTCAACCTAGAAGAACAAAATTTGGTGATCCAAGTGGGATTTTTGTACTGATCATTACCACCAAGTATCATCAAGACTGGGTGACAAAATATTTGCTGGTATTTCGGGAACTCGTTATTTTTTGGAAGCTTGGCAACCCCTTTCAATGAAAGTGCTTTTCCACAGTCTCTGCTTAGAGCTACTTGAAGAGGAAACAAACCATAGAGACAAAACTGAGAACTACTTTTTTTTGTCATGTTTCAAAGAGCGACTACAAACCATGTTGGATTTAGAGTTCCAAATTCATCTATCTATATAGGAGAGAACAGAGTCAAACCTAAATATAAAAACGACTACTGTAGATGAACGCTTCTACCTAGAAGAACAAAATTTGGTGACCAAGTGGGATTTGTGTACTGATCATTACCACCAAGTATCATCAAGACTGGGTGAAAAAATATTTGCTGGTATTTCGGAAACTCGTTATTTCTTAGAAGCTTGGCAACCCCTCTCAATGAAAGTGCTTTTCCACAGTCTGTGCCTAGGGCTACTTGAAGAGGAAACAACCATAGAGACAAAAGTAAGAAGTCCTTTATTTTGTCAAGTTTCAAAGAGCTACTACAAACCATGTTGGATTTAGAGTTCCAAATTCATCTATCTATTTGGAGAGAACAGAGTGAAACCAAAAATAAAAACTGCATCTGTAAACGAACGCTTCCATCTAGAAGAACAAAATTTGGTGAGCCATGTGGGATTTGTGTACTTGTCATTACGACCACGTATCATCAAGATTGGGTGAAAAAATATCTGCTGGTATTTCGGAAACTCGTAATTTATTGGAAGCTTGGCAACCCCTTTTAATGAAAGTGCTTTTCCACAGTCTCTGCTTAGGGCTACTTGAAGAAAAAACAAACCAGAGAGACAAAACTGAGAACTACTTTTTTTTGTCAAGCTTCAAAGTGCTACTACAAACCATGTTGGATTAAGAGTTCCAAATTCATCTATCTATATAGGAGAGAACAGAGGGAAACCTAAAAATAAAAACTGCTACTGTAAACGAACGGTTCAACCTAGAAGAACAAAATTTGGTGAGCCAAGTGGGATTTGTGTACCGATCATTACCACCAAGTATCATCAAGATTGGGTGAAAAAATATTTGCGGGTATTTCGGGAACTCGTGATTTCTTGGAATCTTGGCAACCCCTTTCAATGAAAGTGCTTTTCCACAGTTTCTGCTTAGGGCTACTTGAAGAGGAAACAAACCATAGAGACAAATCTGAGAACTCCTTTATTTTGTCAAGTTTCAAAGAGCTACTACAAACCTTGTTGGATTTAGAGTTCCAAATTCATCTATCTACATAGGAGAGAACAGAGTGAATCCTAAACATAAAAACTGCTACTGTAGACGAACACTTCAACCTAGAAGAAAAAAATTTGGTGAGCCAACTGGGATTTGGGGACTGATCATTACCACCAAGTATCATCAAGATTGGGTGAAAAAATATTTGCTGGTGTTTCAGAAACTCGTAATTTCTTGGAAGATTGGCAACCACTTTCAATGAAAGTGCTTTTCCACAGTTTCTGCTTAGGGCTTCTTGAAGATGAAACAAATAATAGAGACAAAACTTAGAATTCCTTTATTTTGTCAAGTTTCAAAGAGCTACTACAAACCATGTTGGATTTAGAGTTCCAAATTCATCTATCTATATAGGAGAGAACAGAGTGAAACCTAAACATAAAAACTGATACTGTAGATGAACGCTTCAATCTAGAAGAACAAAATTTGGTGAGCCAAGTGGGATTTGTGTACCGATCATTACCACCAAGTATCATCAAGATTGGGTGAAAAAATATTTGCTGGTGTTTCAGAAACTCGTTATTTCTTGAAGCTTGGCAACCTCTTTCAATTAAAGTGCTTTTCCACAGTCTCTGGTTAGGGCTACTTGAAGAGGAACAAACCATAGAGACAAAACTGAGAACTCCTTTATTTTGTCAAGTTCCAAAGAGCGACTATAAACCATGTTTTATTTAGAGTTCCAGATTAATCTATCTATAAAGGAGAGAACAGAGGAAAACCTAAATATAAAAACGACTACTGTAGACGAACGCTTCAACCTAGAAGAACAAAATTTGGTGAGCAAAGTGGGATTTGTGTACTGATCATTACCACCAAGTATCATCAAGATTGGGTGATAAAATATTTGCTGGTATTTCGGAAACTCGTTATTTCTTGGAATCTTGGCAACCTCTTTCAATGAAAGTGCTTTTCCACAGTCTCTTTTTTGGGCTCCTTGAAGAGTAAACAAATTATAGAGAACAAACTGAGAACTCCTTTATTTTGTCAAGTTTCAAAGAGCTACTACAAACCATGTTGGATTTTGTGTTCCAAATTCATCTATCTACATAGGAGAGAACAGAGTGAAACATAAGAATAAAAACTGCTACTGTAGAAGAACGCGTCAACCTAGAAAAAGAAAATTTGGTTAGCCAAGTGGGATTTGTGTAGTGATCATTACCACCAAGTATCATCAAGATTGTGTGAAAAAATATTTGCTGGCATTTCGGAAACTCGTTATTTCTTAGAAGCTTGGCAAACCCTCTCAATGAAAGTGCTTTTCCACAGTCTTTGCCTAGGGCTACTTGAAGAGGAAACAAACCATAGAGACAAAACTGAGAAATCCTTTATTGTGTCAAGTTTCAAAGAGCTACTAGAAACCATGTTGGATTTAGAGTTCCAAATTCATCTGTCTATATAGGAGAGAACAGAGTGAAACCTAAAAATAAAAACTGCTATTGTAAACGAACGCTTCAACCTAGAAGAACAAAATTTGTTGAGCCAAGTGGGATTTGTGTACTTGTCATTGCCACCACTTATCATCAAGATTGGGTGAAAAAATATTTGCTGGTACTTCGGAAACTCGTTATTTCTAGAAGCTTGGCAACCCCTCTCAATTAAAGTGCTTTTCCACAGTCTGTGCCTAGCGCTACTTGAAGGGGAAACCAACCATAAAGACAAAAATGAGAAGTCCTTTATTTTGTCAAGTTTCAAAAAGCTACTACAAACCATGTTGGATTTAGAGTTCCAAATTCATCTATCTATATAGGAGAGAACAGAGGAAAACCTAAAAATAAAAACTGCTAAAGTAAATGAACGCTTCAACCTAGAAGAACAAAATTTGGTGAGCCAAGTGGGATTTGTGTACCGATCATTACCACCACGTATCAACAAGATTGGGTGAAAAAATATTTGCTGGTATTTCGGAAACTCGTAATTTCTTGGAAGCTTGGCAACCCCTTTCAATGAAAGTGCTTTTCCACAGTCTCTGCTTAGGTCTACTTGAAGAGGAAACACATCATAGAGACAAAACTGAAAACTAGTTTTTTTTTTGTCAAGCTTCAAAGAGCTACTACAAACCATGTTGGATTTAGAGTTCCAAAGTCATCTATCTATATAGGAGAGAACAGAGGGAATCCTAAAAATAAAAACTGCTACTGTAAACGAAGGCTTCAACCTAGAAGAACAAAATTGGTGAGCCAAGTTGGATTTGTGTGCTTGTCATTACCACCACGTATCATCCAGATTGGGTGAAAAAATATTTGAAGGTATTTCGGAAACTCGTTATTTCTTAGAAGTTGGCAAACCCCTCAATGAAAGTGCTTTTCAACAGTCTGTGCCTAGGGCTACTTGAAGAGGAAACAACCATAGAGACAAAACTGAGAAGTCCTTTATTTTGTCAAGTTTCAAAGAGCTACTACAAACCATGTTGGATTTAGAGTTCCAAATTCATCTATCTATATAGGAGAGAACAGAGGGAAACCTAGATATAAAAACGACTACTGTAGACGAACGCTTCAACCTAGAAGAACAAAATTTGGTGAGCCAAGTGGGATTTGTGTACTGATCATTACCACCAAGTATCATCAAGACTGGGTGACAAAATATTTGCTGGTATTTCGGGAACTCGTTATTTTTTGGAAGCTTGGCAACCCCTTTCAATGAAAGTGCTTTTCCACAGTCTCTGCTTAGAGCTACTTGAAGAGGAAACAAACCATAGAGACAAAACTGAGAACTACTTTTTTTTTGTCATGTTTCAAAGAGCGACTATAAACCATGTTGGATTTAGAGTTCCAAATTCATCTATCTATATAGGAGAGAACAGAGTCAAACCTAAATATAAAAACGACTACTGTAGACGAACGCTTCTACCTAGAAGAACAAAATTTGGTGACCAAGTGGGATTTGTGTACTGATCATTACCACCAAGTATCATCAAGACTGGGTGAAAAAATATTTGCTGGTATTTCGGAAACTCGTTATTTCTTAGAAGCTTGGCAACCCCTCTCAATGAAAGTGCTTTTCCACAGTCTGTGCCTAGGGCTACTTGAAGAGGAAACAACCATAGAGACAAAAGTAAGAAGTCCTTTATTTTGTCAAGTTTCAAAGAGCTACTACAAACCATGTTGGATTTAGAGTTCCAAATTCATCTATCAATTTGGAGAGAACAGAGTGAAACCAAAAATAAAAACTGCATCTGTAAACGAACGCTTCCACCTAGAAGAACAAAATTTGTTGAGCCATGTGGGATTTGTGTACTTGTCATTACGACCACGTATCATCAAGATTGGGTGAAAAAATATCTGCTGGTATTTCGGAAACTCGTAATTTATTGGAAGCTTGGCAACCCCTTTTAATGAAAGTGCTTTTCCACAGTCTCTGCTTAGGGCTACTTGAAGAAAAAACAAACCAGAGAGACAAAACTGAGAACTACTTTTTTTTGTCAAGTTTCAAAGTGCTACTACAAACCATGTTGGATTAAGTGTTCCAAATTCATCTATCTATATAGGAGAGAACAGAGGGAAACCTAAAAATAAAAACTGCTACTGTAAACGAACGGTTCAACCTAGAAGAACAAAATTTGGTGAGCCAAGTGGGATTTGTGTACCGATCATTACCACCAAGTATCATCAAGATTGGGTGAAAAAATATTTGCGGGTATTTCGGGAACTCGTGATTTCTTGGAATCTTGGCAACCCCTTTCAATGAAAGTGCTTTTCCACAGTTTCTGCTTAGGGCTACTTGAAGAGGAAACAAACCATAGAGACAAATCTGAGAACTCCTTTATTTTGTCAAGTTTCAAAGAGCTACTACAAACCTTGTTGGATTTAGAGTTCCAAATTCATCTATCTACATAGGAGAGAACAGAGTGAATCCTAAACATAAAAACTGCTACTGTAGACGAACACTTCAACCTAGAAGAAAAAAATTTGGTGAGCCAACTGGGATTTGGGGACTGATCATTACCACCAAGTATCATCAAGATTGGGTGAAAAAATATTTGCTGGTGTTTCAGAAACTCGTAATTTCTTGGAAGATTGGCAACCACTTTCAATGAAAGTGCTTTTCCACAGTTTCTGCTTAGGGCTTCTTGAAGATGAAACAAATAATAGAGACAAAACTTAGAATTCCTTTATTTTGTCAAGTTTCAAAGAGCTACTACAAACCATGTTGGATTTAGAGTTCCAAATTCATCTATCTATATAGGAGAGAACAGAGTGAAACCTAAACATAAAAACTGATACTGTAGATGAACGCTTCAATCTAGAAGAACAAAATTTGGTGAGCCAAGTGGGATTTGTGTACCGATCATTACCACCAAGTATCATCAAGATTGGGTGAAAAAATATTTGCTGGTGTTTCAGAAACTCGTTATTTCTTGAAGCTTGGCAACCTCTTTCAATTAAAGTGCTTTTCCACAGTCTCTGGTTAGGGCTACTTGAAGAGGAACAAACCATAGAGACAAAACTGAGAACTCCTTTATTTTGTCAAGTTCCAAAGAGCGACTATAAACCATGTTTTATTTAGAGTTCCAGATTAATCTATCTATAAAGGAGAGAACAGAGGAAAACCTAAATATAAAAACGACTACTGTAGACGAACGCTTCAACCTAGAAGAACAAAATTTGGTGAGCAAAGTGGGATTTGTGTACTGATCATTACCACCAAGTATCATCAAGATTGGGTGATAAAATATTTGCTGGTATTTCGGAAACTCGTTATTTCTTGGAATCTTGGCAACCTCTTTCAATGAAAGTGCTTTTCCACAGTCTCTTTTTTGGGCTCCTTGAAGAGTAAACAAATTATAGAGAACAAACTGAGAACTCCTTTATTTTGTCAAGTTTCAAAGAGCTACTACAAACCATGTTGGATTTTGAGTTCCAAATTCATCTATCTACATAGGAGAGAACAGAGTGAAACATAAGAATAAAAACTGCTACTGTAGAAGAACGCGTCAACCTAGAAAAAGAAAATTTGGTTAGCCAAGTTGGATTTGTGTAGTGATCATTACCACCAAGTATCATCAAGATTGTGTGAAAAAATATTTGCTGGCATTTCGGAAACTCGTTATTTCTTAGAAGCTTGGCAAACCCTCTCAATGAAAGTGCTTTTCCACAGTCTTTGCCTAGGGCTACTTGAAGAGGAAACAAACCATAGAGACAAAACTGAGAAATCCTTTATTGTGTCAAGTTTCAAAGAGCTACTAGAAACCATGTTGGATTTAGAGTTCCAAATTCATCTGTCTATATAGGAGAGAACAGAGTGAAACCTAAAAATAAAAACTGCTATTGTAAACGAACGCTTCAACCTAGAAGAACAAAATTTGTTGAGCCAAGTGGGATTTGTGTACTTGTCATTGCCACCACTTATCATCAAGATTGGGTGAAAAAATATTTGCTGGTACTTCGGAAACTCGTTATTTCTAGAAGCTTGGCAACCCCTCTCAATTAAAGTGCTTTTCCACAGTCTGTGCCTAGCGCTACTTGAAGGGGAAACCAACCATAAAGACAAAAATGAGAAGTCCTTTATTTTGTCAAGTTTCAAAAAGCTACTACAAACCATGTTGGATTTAGAGTTCCAAATTCATCTATCTATATAGGAGAGAACAGAGGAAAACCTAAAAATAAAAACTGCTAAAGTAAATGAACGCTTCAACCTAGAAGAACAAAATTTGGTGAGCCAAGTGGGATTTGTGTACCGATCATTACCACCACGTATCAACAAGATTGGGTGAAAAAATATTTGCTGGTATTTCGGAAACTCGTAATTTCTTGGAAGCTTGGCAACCCCTTTCAATGAAAGTGCTTTTCCACAGTCTCTGCTTAGGGCTACTTGAAGAGGAAACATATCATAGAGACAAAACTGAAAACTAGTTTTTTTTTTGTCAAGCTTCAAAGAGCTACTACAAACCATGTTGGATTTAGAGTTCCAAAGTCATCTATCTATATAGGAGAGAACAGAGGGAATCCTAAAAATAAAAACTGCTACTGTAAACGAAGGCTTCAACCTAGAAGAACAAAATTGGTGAGCCAAGTTGGATTTGTGTGCTTGTCATTACCACCACGTATCATCCAGATTGGGTGAAAAAATATTTGAAGGTATTTCGGAAACTCGTTATTTCTTAGAAGTTGGCAAACCCCTCAATGAAAGTGCTTTTCAACAGTCTGTGCCTAGGGCTACTTGAAGAGGAAACAACCATAGAGACAAAACTGAGAAGTCCTTTATTTTGTCAAGTTTCAAAGAGCTACTACAAACCATGTTGGATTTAGAGTTCCAAATTCATCTATCTATATAGGAGAGAACAGAGGGAAACCTAGATATATAAACGACTACTGTAGACGAACGCTTCAACCTAGAAGAACAAAATTTGGTGAGCCAAGTGGGATTTGCGTACTGATCATTACCACCAAGTATCATCAAGACTGGGTGACAAAATATTTGCTGGTATTTCGGGAACTCGTTATTTTTTGGAAGCTTGGCAACCCCTTTCAATGAAAGTGCTTTTCCACAGTCTCTGCTTAGAGCTACTTGAAGAGGAAACAAACCATAGAGACAAAACTGAGAACTACTTTTTTTTTGTCATGTTTCAAAGAGCGACTATAAACCATGTTGGATTTAGAGTTCCAAATTCATCTATCTATATAGGAGAGAACAGAGTCAAACCTAAATATAAAAACGACTACTGTAGACGAACGCTTCTACCTAGAAGAACAAAATTTGGTGACCAAGTGGGATTTGTGTACTGATCATTACCACCAAGTATCATCAAGACTGGGTGAAAAAATATTTGCTGGTATTTCGGAAACTCGTTATTTCTTAGAAGCTTGGCAACCCCTCTCAATGAAAGTGCTTTTCCACAGTCTGTGCCTAGGGCTACTTGAAGAGGAAACAACCATAGAGACAAAAGTAAGAAGTCCTTTATTTCGTCAAGTTTCAAAGAGCTACTACAAACCATGTTGGATTTAGAGTTCCAAATTCATCTATCAATTTGGAGAGAACAGAGTGAAACCAAAAATAAAAACTGCATCTGTAAACGAACGCTTCCACCTAGAAGAACAAAATTTGGTGAGCCATGTGGGATTTGTGTACTTGTCATTACGACCACGTATCATCAAGATTGGGTGAAAAAATATCTGCTGGTATTTCGGAAACTCGTAATTTATTGGAAGCTTGGCAACCCCTTTTAATGAAAGTGCTTTTCCACAGTCTCTGCTTAGGGCTACTTGAAGAAAAAACAAACCAGAGAGACAAAACTGAGAACTACTTTTTTTTGTCAAGTTTCAAAGTGCTACTACAAACCATGTTGGATTAAGTGTTCCAAATTCATCTATCTATATAGGAGAGAACAGAGGGAAACCTAAAAATAAAAACTGCTACTGTAAACGAACGGTTCAACCTAGAAGAACAAAATTTGGTGAGCCAAGTGGGATTTGTGTACCGATCATTACCACCAAGTATCATCAAGATTGGGTGAAAAAATATTTGCGGGTATTTCGGGAACTCGTGATTTCTTGGAATCTTGGCAACCCCTTTCAATGAAAGTGCTTTTCCACAGTTTCTGCTTAGGGCTACTTGAAGAGGAAACAAACCATAGAGACAAATCTGAGAACTCCTTTATTTTGTCAAGTTTCAAAGAGCTACTACAAACCTTGTTGGATTTAGAGTTCCAAATTCATCTATCTACATAGGAGAGAACAGAGTGAATCCTAAACATAAAAACTGCTACTGTAGACGAACACTTCAACCTAGAAGAAAAAAATTTGGTGAGCCAACTGGGATTTGGGGACTGATCATTACCACCAAGTATCATCAAGATTGGGTGAAAAAATATTTGCTGGTGTTTCAGAAACTCGTAATTTCTTGGAAGATTGGCAACCACTTTCAATGAAAGTGCTTTTCCACAGTTTCTGCTTAGGGCTTCTTGAAGATGAAACAAATAATAGAGACAAAACTTAGAATTCCTTTATTTTGTCAAGTTTCAAAGAGCTACTACAAACCATGTTGGATTTAGAGTTCCAAATTTATCTATCTATATAGGAGAGAACAGAGTGAAACCTAAACAAAAAAACTGATACTGTAGATGAACGCTTCAATCTAGAAGAACAAAATTTGGTGAGCCAAGTGGGATTTGTGTACCGATCATTACCACCAAGTATCATCAAGATTGGGTGAAAAAATATTTGCTGGTGTTTCAGAAACTCGTTATTTCTTGAAGCTTGGCAACCTCTTTCAATTAAAGTGCTTTTCCACAGTCTCTGGTTAGGGCTACTTGAAGAGGAACAAACCATAGAGACAAAACTGAGAACTCCTTTATTTTGTCAAGTTCCAAAGAGCGACTATAAACCATGTTTTATTTAGAGTTCCAGATTAATCTATCTATAAAGGAGAGAACAGAGGAAAACCTAAATATAAAAACGACTACTGTAGACGAACGCTTCAACCTAGAAGAACAAAATTTGGTGAGCAAAGTGGGATTTGTGTACTGATCATTACCACCAAGTATCATCAAGATTGGGTGATAAAATATTTGCTGGTATTTCGGAAACTCGTTATTTCTTGGAATCTTGGCAACCTCTTTCAATGAATGTGCTTTTCCACAGTCTCTTTTTTGGGCTCCTTGAAGAGTAAACAAATTATAGAGAACAAACTGAGAACTCCTTTATTTTGTCAAGTTTCAAAGAGCTACTACAAACCATGTTGGATTTTGAGTTCCAAATTCATCTATCTACATAGGAGAGAACAGAGTGAAACATAAGAATAAAAACTGCTACTGTAGAAGAACGCGTCAACCTAGAAAAAGAAAATTTGGTTAGCCAAGTGGGATTTGTGTAGTGATCATTACCACCAAGTATCATCAAGATTGTGTGAAAAAATATTTGCTGGCATTTCGGAAACTCGTTATTTCTTAGAAGCTTGGCAAACCCTCTCAATGAAAGTGCTTTTCCACAGTCTTTGCCTAGGGCTACTTGAAGAGGAAACAAACCATAGAGACAAAACTGAGAAATCCTTTATTGTGTCAAGTTTCAAAGAGCTACTAGAAACCACGTTGGATTTAGAGTTCCAAATTCATCTGTCTATATAGGAGAGAACAGAGTGAAACCTAAAAATAAAAACTGCTATTGTAAACGAACGCTTCAACCTAGAAGAACAAAATTTGTTGAGCCAAGTGGGATTTGTGTACTTGTCATTACCACCACTTATCATCAAGATTGGGTGAAAAAATATTTGCTGGTATTTCGGAAACTCGTTATTTCTAGAAGCTTGGCAACCCCTCTCAATTAAAGTGCTTTTCCACAGTCTGTGCCTAGCGCTACTTGAAGGGGAAACCAACCATAAAGACAAAAATGAGAAGTCCTTTATTTTGTCAAGTTTCAAAAAGCTACTACAAACCATGTTGGATTTAGAGTTCCAAATTCATCTATCTATATAGGAGAGAACAGAGGAAAACCTAAAAATAAAAACTGCTACAGTAAATGAACGCTTCAACCTAGAAGAACAAAATTTGGTGAGCCAAGTGGGATTTGTGTACCGATCATTACCACCACGTATCAACAAGATTGGGTGAAAAAATATTTGCTGGTATTTCGGAAACTCGTAATTTCTTGGAAGCTTGGCAACCCCATTCAATGAAAGTGCTTTTCCACAGTCTCTGCTTAGGGCTACTTGAAGAGGAAACACATCATAGAGACAAAACTGAAAACTAGTTTTTTTTTTTTTGTCAAGCTTCAAAGAGCTACTACAAACCATGTTGGATTTAGAGTTCCAAAGTCATCTATCTATATAGGAAGAGAACAGAGGGAAAACTAAAAATAAAAACTGCTACTGTAAACGAAGGCTTCAAAATAGAAGAACAAAATTGGTGAGCCAAGCTGGATTTGTGTGCTTGTCATTACCACCACGTATCATCCAGATTGGGTGAAAAAATATTTGAAGGTATTTCGGAAACTCGTTATTTCTTAGAAGTTGGCAAACCCCTCAATGAAAGTGCTTTTCAACAGTCTGTGCCTAGGGCTACTTGAAGAGGAAACAACCATAGAGACAAAACTGAGAAGTCCTTTATTTTGTCAAGTTTCAAAGAGCTACTACAAACCATGTTGGATTTAGAGTTCCAAATTCATCTATCTATATAGGAGAGAACAGAGGGAAACCTAGATATAAAAACGACTACTGTAGACGAACGCTTCAACCTAGGAGAACAAAATTTGGTGAGCCAAGTGGGATTAGTGTACTGATCATTACCACCAAGTATCATCAAGACTGGGTGACAAAATATTTGCTGTTATTTCGGGAACTCGTTATTTTTGGAAGCTTGGCAACCCCTTTCAATGAAAGTGCTTTTCCACAGTCTCTGCTTAGAGCTACTTGAAGAGGAAACAAACCATAGAGACAAAACTGAGAACTACTTTATTTGTCATGTTTCAAAGAGCGACTATAAACCATGTTGGATTTAGAGTTCCAAATTCATCTATCTATATAGGAGAGAACAGAGCAAACCTAAATATAAAAACGACTACTGTAGACGAACGCTTCTACCTAGAAGAACAAAATTTGGTGACCAAGTGGGATTTGTGTACTGATCATTACCACCAAGTATCATCAAGACTGGGTGAAAAAATATTTGCTGGTATTTCGAAAACTTGTTATTTCTTAGAAGCTTGGCAACCCCTCACAATGAAAGTGCTTTTCCACAGTCTGTGCCTAGGGCTACTTGAAGAAGAAACAACCATAGAGACAAAAGTAAGAAGTCCTTTATTTTGTCAAGTTTCAAAGAGCTACTACAAACCATGTTGGATTTAGAGTTCCAAATTCATCTATCTATTTGGAGAGAACAGAGTGAAACCAAAAATAAAAACTGCATCTGTAAACGAACGCTTCCACCTAGAAGAACAAAATTTGGTGAGCCATGTGGGATTTGTGTATTTGTCATTACGACCACGTATCATCAAGATTGGGTGAAAAAATATCTGCTGGTATTTTGGAAACTCGTAATTTATTGGAAGCTTGGCAACCCCTTTTAATGAAAGTGCTTTTCCACAGTCTCTGCTTAGGGCTACTTGAAGAAAAAACAAACCAGAGAGACAAAACTGAGAACTACTTTTTTTTGTCAAGTTTCAAAGTGCTACTACAAACCATGTTGGATTAAGAGTTCCCAAATTCATCTATCTATATATGAGAGAACAGAGGGAAACCTAAAAATAAAAACTGCTACTGTAAACGAACGGTTCAACCTAGAAGAACAAAATTTGGTGAGTCAAGTGGGATTTGAGTACCGATCATTACCACCAAGTATCATCAAGATTGGGTGAAAAAATATTTACTGGTATTTCCGAAACTCGTGATTTCTTGGAAGCTTGGCAACCCCTTTCAATGAAAGTGCTTTTCCACAGTTTCTGCTTAGGGCTACTTGAAGAGGAAACAAACCATCGAGACAAATCTGAGAACTCCTTTATTTTGTCAAGTTTCAAAGAGCTACTACAAACCTTGTTGGATTTAGAGTTCCAAATTCATCTATCTACATAGGAGAGAACAGAGTGAATCCTAAACATAAAAACTGCTACTGTAGACGAACACTTCAACCTAGAAGAAAAAAATTTGGTGAGCCAACTGGGATTTGTGGACTGATCATTACCACCAAGTATCATCAAGATTGGGTAAAAAAATATTAGCTGGTGTTTCAGAAACTCGTAATTTCTTGGAAGCTTGGCAACCACTTTCAATGAAAGTGCTTTTCCACAGTTTCTGCTTAGGGCTTCTTGAAGATTAAACAAATAATAGAGACACAACTTAGAATTCCTTTATTTTGTCAAGTTTCAAAGAGCTACTACAAACCATGTTGGATTTAGAGTTCCAAATTCATCTATCTATATAGGAGGGAACAGCGTGAAACCTAAAAATAAAAACTGCTACTGTAAACGAACGCTTCAACCTAGAAGAACAAAATTTGGTGAGCCACGTGGGATTTGTGTACTTGTGGTTACCACCATGTATCATCAAAATTGAGTGAAAAAATATTTGCTGGTGTTTCGGAAACTCGTAATTTCTGGGAAGGTTGCCAAACCCTTTCAATGAAATTGCTTTTCCAGAGTCTCTGCTTAGGACTACATGAAGAGGAAACAAACAATAGAGACAAAACTGAGAACTCCTTTTTTGTCAAGTTTCAAAGAGCTACTACAAACCATGTTGGATTTAGAGTTCCAAATTCATCTGTCTACATAGAAGAGAACAGAGTGAAACCTAAATATAAAAACTGATACTGTAGATGAACGCTTCAACCTAGAAGAACAAAATTTGGTGAGCCAAGTGGGATTTGTGTACCGATCATTACCACCAAGTATCATCAAGATTGGGTGAAAAAATATTTGCTGGTGTTTCAGAAACTCGTTATTTCTTGGAAGCTTGGCAAGCCCTTTCAATGAAAGTGCTTTTTCCACAGTCTCTGGTTAGGGCTACTTGAAGAGGAACAAACCATAGAGACAAAACTGAGAACTACTTTTTTTTGTCAAGTTTCAAAGAGCGACTACAAACCATGTTTTATTTAGAGTTCCAAATTAATCTATCTATATAGGAGAGAACAGAGGAAAACCTAAATATAAAAACGACTACTGTAGACGAACGCTTCAACATAGAAGAACAAAATTTGGTGAGCCCAGTGCAATTTGTGTACTGATCATTACCACCAAGTATCATCAAGATTGGGTGAAAAAATATTTGTTTGTATTTCAGAAACTCGTTATTTCTTAGAAGTTTCGCAACCCCTCTCAATGAAAGTGCTTTTCCACAGTCTGTGCCTAGGGCTACTTGAAGAGGAAACAAACCATAGAGACAAAACTAAGAACTCCTTTATTTTGTCAAGTTTCAAAGAGCTACAACAAACCATGTTGGATTTAGAGTTGAAATTCATCTATCTATATAGGAGAGAACAGAGTGAAACCTAAAAATAAAAACTGCTACTGTAGACGAACGCTTAAACCTAGAAGAACAAAATTTGGTGAGCCCAGTGGCATTTGTGTACTGATTATTACCACCAAGTATCAACAAGACTGGGTGAAAAAGTATTTGCTGGTATTTCGGAAACTCGTTATTTCTTAGAAGCTTGGCAACCCCTCTCAATGAAAGTGCTTTTCCACAGTCTGTGCCTGGGGCTACTTGAAGAGGAAACAAACCATAGAGACAAAACTGAGAACTACTTTTTTTTGTCAAGTTTCAAAGGGCTACTACAAACCATGTTGGATTTAGAGTTCCAAATTCATCTATCTATATAGGAGAGAACAGAGGGAAATCTAAATATAAAAACGACTACTGTAGATGAACACTTCAACTTAGAAGAACAAAATTTGGTGAGCCAAGTGGGATTTGTGTACTTCTAATTACCACCACGTATCAACAAGATTGGGTAAAAAAATATTTGCTCGTATATCGGAAACTCGTTATTTCTTAGAAGCTTAGCAACCCGTCTAAATGAAAGTGCTTTTCCACAGTCTGTGCCTAGGGCAACTTGAAGAGGAAACAAACCAGAGAGACAAAACTGAGAACTACTTTTTTTTGTCAAGTTTCAAAGTGCTACTACAAACCATGTTGGATTAAGAGTTCCAAATTCATCTATCTATATAGGAGAGAACAGAGGGAAACCTAAAAATAAAAACTGCTACTGTAAACGAACGGTTCAACCTAGAAGAACAAAATTTGGTGAGCCAAGTGGGATTTTTGTACCGATCATTACCACCACGTATCATCAAGATTGGGTGAAAAAATATTTGCTGGTATTTCGGAAACTCGTGATTTCTTGGAAGCTTGGCAACCCCTTTCAATGAAAGTGCTTTTCCACAGTTTCTGCTTAGGGCTACTTGAGGAGGAAACAAACCATAGAGACAAATCTGAGAACTACTATTTTTTGGAAAGTTTCAAAGAGCTACTACAAACCATGTGGCATTTAGAGTTCCAAATTCATCTATCTATATAGGAGAGAACAGAGTGAAACCTAAAAATATAGACTGCTACTGTAAAAGAACGCTCAACCTAGAAGAAGATAATTTGGTGAGTCAAGTGGGATTTGTGTACCGATCATTACCACCAAGTATCATCAAGATTGGGTGAAAAAAATATTTGCTGGTATTTCGGAAACTCGATATTTCTTAGAAGCTTGGCAACCCCTCTCAATGAAAGTGCTGTTCCACAGTCTGTGCCTAGGGCTACTTGAAGAGGAAACAACCATAGAGACAAATCTGAGAACTCCTTTATTTTGTCAAGTTTCAAAGAGCTACTACAAACCATGTTGAATTTAGAGTTCCAAATTCATCTATCTATATAGTAGAGAACAGAAATAAAAAACGACTACTGTAGACGAACGCTTCAACCTAGAAGAACAAAATTTGGTGAGACAAGTGGGATTTGTTTCCTGATCATTTCCACCAAGTATCATCAAGATTGGGTGAAAAAATATTTGCTGGTATTTCAGAAACTCGTTATTTCTTAGAAGGTTGGCAACCCCTCTCAATGAATGTGCTTTTCCAAGTCTGTGTCTAGCGCTACTTGAAGAGGAAACAAACCATAGAGACAAAACTGAGAACTACTTTATTTTGTCAAGTTTCAAAGAGCTACTACAAACCATGTTGGATTTAGAGTTCCAATTTCATCTATCTATATAGTAGAGAACAGAGTGAAACCAAAAATAAAAACTGCAACTGTAAACGAATGCTTCAACCTAGAAGAACTAAATTTGGTGGGCCAAGTTTGATTTGTGTCCTTGTCATTATGACCACGTATCATCCAGATTGGGTGAAAAAATATTTGCTGGTATTTCCGAAACTCCTAATTTCTTGGAAGCTTGGCTAACCCTTTCAATGAAAGTGCTTTTCCACAGTCTCTGCTTAGGGCTACTTGAAGATTAAACAAATTATAGAGACAAACCTGAGAACTCCTTTATTATGTCAAGTTTCAAAGAGCAACTACAAACCTTGTTGGATTTAGAGTTCCAAATTTATCTATCTACATAGGAGAGAACAGAGTGAATCTTAAACATAAAAACTGCTACTGTAGACGAACACTTCAACCTAGAAGAAAAAAATTTGGTGAGCCAACTGGGATTTGTGGACTGATCATTACCACCAAGCATCATCAAGATTGGGTGAAAAAATATTTGCTGGATTTCGGAAAATCGTTATTTCTTAGAAGCTTGGCAACCCCTCTCAATGAAAGTGCTTTTCCACAGTCTGTGCCTAGGGCTACTTCAAAAGGAAACAAATCGTAGAGACAAAAGTGAGAAATCCTTTATTTTGTCAAGTTTCAAAGAGCTACTACAAACCATGTTGGATTAAGAGTTCCAAATTCATCTATCTATATAGGAGAGAACAGAGGGAAACCTAAAAATAAAAACTGCTACTGTAGACGAACGCTTAAACCTAGAAGAACAAAATTTGGTGAGCCCAGTGGCATTTGTGTACTGATTATTACCACCAAGTATCAACAAGACTGGGTGAAAAAGTATTTGCTGGTATTTCGGAAACTCGTTATTTCTTAGAAGCTTGGCAACCCCTCTCAATGAAAGTGCTTTTCCACAGTCTGTGCCTGGGGCTACTTGAAGAGGAAACAAACCATAGAGACAAAACTGAGAACTACTTTTTTTTGTCAAGTTTCAAAGGGCTACTACAAACCATGTTGGATTTAGAGTTCCAAATTCATCTATCTATATAGGAGAGAACAGAGGGAAATCTAAATATAAAAACGACTACTGTAGATGAACACTTCAACTTAGAAGAACAAAATTTGGTGAGCCAAGTGGGATTTGTGTACTTCTAATTACCACCACGTATCAACAAGATTGGGTAAAAAAATATTTGCTCGTATATCGGAAACTCGTTATTTCTTAGAAGCTTAGCAACCCGTCTAAATGAAAGTGCTTTTCCACAGTCTGTGCCTAGGGCAACTTGAAGAGGAAACAAACCAGAGAGACAAAACTGAGAACTACTTTTTTTTGTCAAG
Source organism: Callospermophilus lateralis (assembly GCF_048772815.1). Lineage (NCBI taxonomy): Eukaryota > Metazoa > Chordata > Mammalia > Rodentia > Sciuridae > Callospermophilus > Callospermophilus lateralis. Next base: position 55,097 of record NW_027516113.1, read on the forward strand.
TTTCAAAGTGCTACTACAAACCATGTTGGATTAAGAGTTCCAAATTCATCTATCTATATAGGAGAGAACAGAGGGAAACCTAAAAATAAAAACTGCTACTGTAAACGAACGGTTCAACCTAGAAGAACAAAATTTGGTGAGCCAAGTGGGATTTTTGTACCGATCATTACCACCACGTATCATCAAGATTGGGTGAAAAAATATTTGCTGGTATTTCGGAAACTCGTGATTTCTTGGAAGCTTGGCAACCCCTTTCAATGAAAGTGCTTTTCCACAGTTTCTGCTTAGGGCTACTTGAGGAGGAAACAAACCATAGAGACAAATCTGAGAACTACTATTTTTTGGAAAGTTTCAAAGAGCTACTACAAACCATGTGGCATTTAGAGTTCCAAATTCATCTATCTATATAGGAGAGAATAGAGTGAAACCTAAAAATATAGACTGCTACTGTAAAAGAACGCTCAACCTAGAAGAAGATAATTTGGTGAGTCAAGTGGGATTTGTGTACCGATCATTACCACCAAGTATCATCAAGATTGGGTGAAAAAAATATTTGCTGGTATTTCGGAAACTCGATATTTCTTAGAAGCTTGGCAACCCCTCTCAATGAAAGTGCTGTTCCACAGTCTGTGCCTAGGGCTACTTGAAGAGGAAACAACCATAGAGACAAATCTGAGAACTCCTTTATTTTGTCAAGTTTCAAAGAGCTACTACAAACCATGTTGAATTTAGAGTTCCAAATTCATCTATCTATATAGTAGAGAACAGAGGGAAACCTAAATAAAAAAACGACTACTGTAGACGAACGCTTCAACCTAGAAGAACAAAATTTGGTGAGACAAGTGGGATTTGTTTCCTGATCATTTCCACCAAGTATCATCAAGATTGGGTGAAAAAATATTTGCTGGTATTTCAGAAACTCGTTATTTCTTAGAAGGTTGGCAACCCCTCTCAATGAATGTGCTTTTCCAAGTCTGTGCCTAGCGCTACTTGAAGAGGAAACAAACCATAGAGACAAAACTGAGAACTACTTTATTTTGTCAAGTTTCAAAGAGCTACTACAAACCATGTTGGATTTAGAGTTCCAATTTCATCTATCTATATAGTAGAGAACAGAGTGAAACCAAAAATAAAAACTGCAACTGTAAACAAATGCTTCAACCTAGAAGAACTAAATTTGGTGGGCCAAGTTTGATTTGTGTCCTTGTCATTATGACCACGTATCATCCAGATTGGGTGAAAAAATATTTGCTGGTATTTCCGAAACTCCTAATTTCTTGGAAGCTTGGCTAACCCTTTCAATGAAAGTGCTTTTCCACAGTCTCTGCTTAGGGCTACTTGAAGATTAAACAAATTATAGAGACAAACCTGAGAACTCCTTTATTATGTCAAGTTTCAAAGAGCAACTACAAACCTTGTTGGATTTAGAGTTCCAAATTTATCTATCTACATAGGAGAGAACAGAGTGAATCTTAAACATAAAAACTGCTACTGTAGACGAACACTTCAACCTAGAAGAAAAAAATTTGGTGAGCCAACTGGGATTTGTGGACTGATCATTACCACCAAGCATCATCAAGATTGGGTGAAAAAATATTTGCTGGATTTCGGAAAATCGTTATTTCTTAGAAGCTTGGCAACCCCTCTCAATGAAAGTGCTTTTGCACAGTCTGTGCCTAGGGCTACTTCAAAAGGAAACAAATCGTAGAGACAAAAGTGAGAAATCCTTTATTTTGTCAAGTTTCAAAGAGCTACTACAAACCATGTTGGATTAAGAGTTCCAAATTCATCTATCTATATAGGAGAGAACAGAGGGAAACCTAAAAATAAAAACTGCTACTGTAAACGAACGCTTCAACCTAGAAGAACAAAATTTGGTGAGCCAAGTGGGATTTTTGTACCGATCATTACCACCATGTATCATCAAGATTGGGTGAAAAAATATTTGCTGGTAGTTCGGAAACTCGTAATTTCTTGGAAGCTTGGCAACCCCTTTCAATGAAAGTGCTTTTCCACAGTTTCTATTAGGGCTACTTGAAGAGGAAACAAATATTAGAGACAAAACTTAGAATTCCTTTATTTTCTCAAGTTTCAAAGAGCTGCTACAAACCATGTTGGATTTAGAGTTCCAAATTCATCTATCTATATAGGAGAAAACCGGGGGAAACCTAAAAATATAAACTGCTACTGTAAAAAAAAGCTTCAACCTAGAAGTACAAAATTTGGTGAGTCAAGTGGGATTTATGTACCGATCATTACTACCAACATTATCAAGATTGGGTGAAAAAATATTTGCGGGTATTTCGGAAACTCCTAATTTCTTGGAAGCTTGGCAACCCCTTTCAATGAAAGTGCTTTTCCACAGTCTCTGCTTAGGGCTACTTGAAGAGGAAACACATCATAGAGACAAAACTGAAAACTAGTTTTTTTTTTGTCAAGCTTCAAAGAGCTACTACAAACCATGTTGGATTTAGAGTTCCAAAGTCATCTATCTATATAGGAGAGAACAGAGGGAAAACTAAAAATAAAAACTGCTACTGTAAACGAAGGCTTCAACCTAGAAGAACAAAACTGGTGAGCCAAGTGGGATTTGTGTGCTTGTCATTACCACCACGTATCATCCAATTGGGTGAAAAAATATTTGCTGGTATTTCGGAAACTCATAATTTCTTGGTAACTTGGCAACCCCTGTCAATGAAAGTGATTTTCCACACTCTTTGATTAGGGCTACATGAAGAAAAAACAAACCATAGAGACAAAACTGAGAAGTACTTTTTTTTCTCAGGTTTCAAAGAGCTACTACAAACCATGTTGGATTTAGAGTTCCAAATTCATCTGTCTACATAGAAGAGAACAGAGTGAAACCTAAATATAAAAACTGATACTGTAGATGAACGCTTCAACCTAGAAGAACAAAATTTGGTGAGCCAAGTGGGATTTGTGTACCGATCATTACCACCAAGTATCATCAAGATTGGGTGAAAAAATATTTGCTGGTGTTTCAGAAACTCGTTATTTCTTGGAAGCTTGGCAAGCCCTTTCAATGAAAGTGCTTTTCCACAGTCTCTGGTTAGGGCTACTTGAAGAGGAACAAACCATAGAGACAAAACTGAGAACTACTTTTTTTTGTCAAGTTTCAAAGAGCGACTACAAACCATGTTTTATTTAGAGTTCCAAATTAATCTATCTATATAGGAGAGAACAGAGGAAAACCTAAATATAAAAACGACTACTGTAGACGAACGCTTCAACATAGAAGAACAATATTTGGTGAGCCCAGTGCAATTTGTGTACTGATCATTACCACCAAGTATCATCAAGATTGGGTGAAAAAATATTTGCTTGTATTTCAGAAACTCGTTATTTCTTAGAAGTTTCGCAACCCCTCTCAATGAAAGTGCTTTTCCACAGTCTGTGCCTAGGGCTACTTGAAGAGGAAACAAACCATAGAGACAAAACTAAGAACTCCTTTATTTTGTCAAGTTTCAAAGAGCTACAACAAACCATGTTGGATTTAGAGTTGAAATTCATCTATCTATATAGGAGAGAACAGAGTGAAACCTAAATATAAAAACTGCTACTGTAGACGAACGCTTAAACCTAGAAGAAAAAATTTGGTGAGCCCAGTGGCATTTGTGTACTGATTATTACCACCAAGTATCAACAAGACTGGGTGAAAAAGTATTTGCTGGTATTTCGGAAACTCGTTATTTCTTAGAAGCTTGGCAACCCCTCTCAATGAAAGTGCTTTTCCACAGTCTGTGCCTGGGGCTACTTGAAGAGGAAACAAACCATAGAGACAAAACTGAGAACTACTTTTTTTTGTCAAGTTTCAAAGGGCTACTACAAACCATGTTGGATTTAGAGTTCCAAATTCATCTATCTATATAGGAGAGAACAGAGGGAAATCTAAATATAAAAACGACTACTGTAGATGAACACTTCAACCTAGAAGAACAAAATTTGGTGAGCCTAGTGGGATTTGTGTACTTCTAATTACCACCACGTATCAACAAGATTGGGTAAAAAAATATTTGCTCGTATATCGGAAACTCGTTATTTCTTAGAAGCTTAGCAACCCGTCTAAATGAGAGTGCTTTTCCACAGTCTGTGCCTAGGGCAACTTGAAGAGGAAACAAACCAGAGAGACAAAACTGAGAACTACTTTTTTTTGTCAAGTTTCAAAGTGCTACTACAAACCATGTTGGATTAAGAGTTCCAAATTCATCTATCTATATAGGAGAGAACAGAGGGAAACCTAAAAATAAAAACTGCTACTGTAAACGAACGGTTCAACCTAGAAGAACAAAATTTGGTGAGCCAAGTGGGATTTTTGTACCGATCATTACCACCACGTATCATCAAGATTGGGTGAAAAAATATTTGCTGGTATTTCGGAAACTCGTGATTTCTTGGAAGCTTGGCAACCCCTTTCAATGAAAGTGCTTTTCCACAGTTTCTGCTTAGGGCTAATTGAGGAGGAAACAAACCATAGAGACAAATCTGAGAACTACTATTTTTTGGAAAGTTTCAAAGACCTACTACAAACCATGTGGCATTTAGAGTTCCAAATTCATCTATCTATATAGGAGAGAACAGAGTGAAACCTAAAAATATAGACTGCTACTGTAAAAGAACGCTCAACCTAGAAGAAGATAATTTGGTGAGTCAAGTGGGATTTGTGTACCGATCATTACCACCAAGTATCATCAAGATTGGGTGAAAAAAATATTTGCTGGTATTTCGGAAACTCGTTATTTCTTAGAAGCTTGGCAACCCCTCTCAATGAAAGTGCTGTTCCACAGTCTGTGCCTAGGGCTACTTGAAGAGGAAACAACCATAGAGACAAATCTGAGAACTCCTTTATTTTGTCAAGTTTCAAAGAGCTACTACAAACCATGTTGAATTTAGAGTTCCAAATTCATCTATCTATATAGTAGAGAACAGAGGGAAACCTAAATAAAAAAACGACTACTGTAGATGAACGCTTCAACCTAGAAGAACAAAACTTGGTGAGACAAGTGGGATTTGTTTCCTGATCATTTCCACCAAGTATCATCAAGATTGGGTGAAAAAATATTTGCTGGTATTTCAGAAACTCGTTATTTCTTAGAAGGTTGGCAACCCCTCTCAATGAATGTGCTTTTCCAAGTCTGTGCCTAGCGCTACTTGAAGAGGAAACAAACCATAGAGACAAAACTGAGAACTACTTTATTTTGTCAAGTTTCAAAGAGCTACTACAAACCATGTTGGATTTAGAGTTCCAATTTCATCTATCTATATAGTAGAGAACAGAGTGAAACCAAAAATAAAAACTGCAACTGTTAACGAATGCTTCAACCTAGAAGAACTAAATTTGGTGGGCCAAGTTTGATTTGTGTCCTTGTCATTACGACCACGTATCATCCAGATTGGGTGAAAAAATATTTGCTGGTATTTCCGAAACTCCGAATTTCTTGGAAGCTTGGCTAACCCTTTCAATGAAAGTGCTTTTGCACAGTCTCTGCTTAGGGCTACTTGAAGATTAAACAAATTATAGAGACAAACCTGAGAACTCCTTTATTATGTCAAGTTTCAAAGAGCAACTACAAACCTTGTTGGATTTAGAGTTCCAAATTTATCTATCTACATAGGAGAGGACAGAGTGAATCTTAAACATAAAAACTGCTACTGTAGACGAACACTTCAACCTAGAAGAAAAAAATTTGGTGAGCCAACTGGGATTTGTGGACTGATCATTACCACCAAGCATCATCAAGATTGGGTGAAAAAATATTTGCTGGATTTCGGAAAATCGTTATTTCTTAGAAGCTTGGCAACCCCTCTCAATGAAAGTGCTTTTCCACAGTCTGTGCCTAGGGCTACTTCAAAAGGAAACAAATCGTAGAGACAAAAGTGAGAAATCCTTTATTTTGTCAAGTTTCAAAGAGCTACTACAAACCATGTTGGATTAAGAGTTCCAAATTCATCTATCTATATAGGAGAGAACAGAGGGAAACCTAAAAATAAAAACTGCTACTGTAAACGAACGCTTCAACCTAGAAGAACAAAATTTGGTGAGCCAAGTGGGATTTTTGTACCGATCATTACCACCATGTATCATCAAGATTGGGTGAAAAAATATTTGCTGGTAGTTCGGAAACTCGTAATTTCTTGGAAGCTTGGCAACCCCTTTCAATGAAAGTGCTTTTCCACAGTTTCTATTAGGGCTACTTGAAGAGGAAACAAATATTAGAGACAAAACTTAGAATTCCTTTATTTTCTCAAGTTTCAAAGAGCTGCTACAAACCATGTTGGATTTAGAGTTCCAAATTCATCTATCTATATAGGAGAAAACCGGGGGAAACCTAAAAATATAAACTGCTACTGTAAAAGAAAGCTTCAACCTAGAAGTACAAAATTTGGTGAGTCAAGTGGGTGAAAAAATATTTGCGGGTATTTAGGGAACTCATTATTTTTTGGAAGCTTGGCAACCCCTTTCAATGAAAGTGCTTTTCAACAGTCTCTGCTTAGGGCTACTTGAAGAGGAAACAAACCATAGAGACAAAACTGAGAACTACTTTTTTTTGTCATGTTTCAAAGAGCGACTATAAACCGTGTTGGATTTAGAGTTCCAAATTCATCTATCTATATAGGAGAGAACAGAGGGAAACCTAAATATAAAAACGACTACTGTAGACGAACCCTTCAACCTAGAAGAACAAAATTTGGTGACCAAGTGGGATTTGTGTACTTGTCATTACCATCACGTATCATCAAGACTGGGTGAAAAAATATTTGAAGGTATTTCGGAAACTCGTTATTTCTTAGAAGTTTGCAACCCCCTCAATGAAAGTGCTTTTCAACAGTCTGTGCCTAGGGCTACTTGAAGAGGAAACAACCATAGAGACAAAACTGAGAAGTCCTTTATTTTGTCAAGTTTCAAAGAGCTACTGCAAACCATGTTGGATTTAGAGTTCCAAATTCATCTATCTATATAGGAGAGAACAGAGGGAAACCTAGATATAAAAACGACTACTGTAGACGAACGCTTCAACCTAGAAGAACAAAATTTGGTGAGCCAAGTGGGATTTGTGTACTGATCATTACCACCAAGTATCATCAAGACTGGGTGACAAAATATTTGCTGGTATTTCGGGAACTCGTTATTTTTTGGAAGCTTGGCAACCCCTTTCAATGAAAGTGCTTTTCCACAGTCTCTGCTTAGAGCTACTTGAAGAGGAAACAAACCATAGAGACAAAACTGAGAACTACTTTTTTTTGTCATGTTTCAAAGAGCGACTATAAACCATGTTGGATTTAGAGTTCCAAATTCATCTATCTATATAGGAGAGAACAGAGTCAAACCTAAATATAAAAATGACTACTGTAGACGAACGCTTCTACCTAGAAGAACAAAATTTGGTGACCAAGTGGGATTTGTGTACTGATCATTACCACCAAGTATCATCAAGACTCGGTGAAAAAATATTTGCTGGTATTTCGGAAACTCGTTATTTCTTAGAAGCTTGGCAACCCCTCTCAATGAAAGTGCTTTTCCACAGTCTGTGCCTAGGGCTACTTGAAGAGGAAACAACCATAGAGACAAAAGTAAGAAGTCCTTTATTTTGTCAAGTTTCAAAGAGCTACTACAAACCATGTTGGATTTAGAGTTCCAAATTCATCTATCTATTTGGAGAGAACAGAGTGAAACCAAAAATAAAAACTGCATCTGTAAACGAACGCTTCCACCTAGAAGAACAAAATTTGGTGAGCCATGTGGGATTTGTGTACTTGTCATTACGACCACGTATCATCAAGATTGGGTGAAAAAATATCTGCTGGTATTTCGGAAACTCGTAATTTATTGGAAGCTTGGCAATCCCTTTTAATGAAAGTGCTTTTCCACAGTCTCTGCTTAGGGCTACTTGAAGAAAAAACAAACCAGAGAGACAAAACTGAGAACTACTTTTTTTTGTCAAGTTTCAAAGTGCTACTACAAACCATGTTGGATTAAGAGTTCCAAATTCATCTATCTATATATGAGAGAACAGAGGGAAACCTAAAATAAAAACTGCTACTGTAAACGAACGCTTCAACCTAGAAGAATAAAATTTGGTGAGCCATGTGGGATTTGTGTACCGATCATTACCACCACGTATCATCAAGATTGGGTGAAAAAATATTTGCTGGTATTTCGGAAACTCGTAATTTCTTGGAAGCTTGGCAACCCCTTTCAATGAAAGTGCTTTTCCACAGTCTCTGCTTAGGGCTACTTGAAGAAAAAACAAACCATAGAGACAAAACTGAGAAGTACTTTTTTTTGTCAGGTTTCAAAGAGCTACTACAAACCATGTTGGATTTAGAGTTCCAAATTCATCTATCTACATAGAAGAGAACAGAGTGAAACCTAAACATAAAAACTGATACTGAAGATGAACGCTTCAACCTAGAAGAACAAAATTTGGTGAGCCCACTGGGATTTGTGTACCGATCATTACCACCAAGTATCATCAAGATTGGGTGAAAAAATATTTGCTGGTATTTCGGAAACTCGTAATTTCTTGGAAGCTTGGCAACCCCTTTCAATGAAAGTGCTTTTCCACAGTCTCTGCTTAGGCCTACTTGAAGAGGAAACACATCATAGAGACAAAACTGAAAACTAGTTGTTGTTTTTTTTTGTCAAGCTTCAAAGAGCTACTACAAACCATGTTTGATTTAGAGTTCCAAAGTCATCTATCTATATAGGAGAGAACAGAGGGAAAACTAAAAATAAAAACTGCTACTGTAAACGAAGGCTTCAACCTAGAAGAACAAAATTGGTGAGCCAAGTGGGATTTGTGTGCTTGTCATTACCACCACGTATCATCCAGATTGGGTGAAAAAATATTTGCTGGTATTTCGGAAACTCATAATTTCTTGGTACCTTGGCAACCCCTGTCAATGAAAGTGATTTTCCATAGTCTTTGATTAGGGCTACTTGAAGAAAAAAACAAACCATATAGACAAAACTGAGAAGTACTTTTTTTTGTCAGGTTTCAAAGAGCTACTACAAACCATGTTGGATTTAGAGTTCCAAATTCATCTATCTATATAGGAGAGAACAGAGGAAAACCTAAATATAAAAACGACTACTGTAGACGAACGCTTCAACCTAGAAGAACAAAATTTGGTGAGCCAAGTGGGATTTGTGTACTGATCATTACCACCAAGTATCATCAAGATTGGGTGAAAAAATATTTGCTGGTATTTCAGAAACTCGTTATTTCTTAGAAGCTTCGCCACCCCTCTCAATGAAAGTGCTTTTCCACAGTCTGTGCCTAGGGCTACTTGAAGAGGAAACAAACCATAGAGACAAAACTAAGAACTACTTTATTTTGTCAAGTTTCAAAGAGCTACAACAAACAATGTTGGATTTAGAGTTCCGAATTCATATATCTATATAGGAGAGAACAGAGTGAAACCTAAATATAAAAACTGCTACTGTAGACGAACGCTTAAATCTAGAAGAACAAAATTTGGTGAGCCCAGTGGCATTTGTGTACTGATTATTACCACCAAGTATCAACAAGACTGGGTGAAAAAGTATTTGCTGGTATTTCGGAAACTCGTTATTTCTTAGAAGCTTGGCAACCCCTCTCAATGAAAGTGCTTTTCCACAGTCTGTGCCTGGGGCTACTTGAAGAGGAAACAAACCATAGAGACAAAACTGAGAACTACTTTTTTTGTCAAGTTTCAAAGGGCTACTACAAACCATGTTGGATTTAGAGTTCCAAATTCATCTATCTACATAGGAGAGAACCGAGGGAAACCTAAATATAAAAACTGCTACTGTAGACGAACGCTTCAACCTAGAAGAACAAAATTTGGTGAGTCAAGTGGGATTTGTGGACTGATCATTACCACCAAGTATCATCAAGATTGGGTGAAAAAATATTTGCTGGTATTTCAGAAACTCGTTATTTCTTGGAAGCTTGGCAACCCCTTTCAATCAAAGTGCTTATCCACAGTCTGTGCCTAGGGCTACTTGAAGAGGAAACAAACCATAGAGACAAAACTGAGAACTCCTTTATTTTGTCAAGTTTCAAAGAGCTACTACAAACCATGTTGGATTTAGAGTTCCAAATTCATCTATCTATATAGGAGAGAACAGAGGGAAATCTAAATATAAAAACGACTACTGTAGATGAACACTTCAACCTAGAAGAACAAAATTTGGTGAGCCAAGTGGGATTTGTGTACTTCTAATTACCACCACGTATCAACAAGATTGGGTAAAAAAATATTTGCTCGTATATCGGAAACTCGTTATTTCTTAGAAGCTTAGCAACCCGTCTAAAT
>NW_027516114.1:0-65346 GCF_048772815.1 Callospermophilus lateralis
TTCCGAAATACCAGCAAATATTTTTCCACCCAATCTTGATGATTCTTGGTGGTAATGATCAGTACACAAATCCCACTTGGCTCACCAAATTTTCTTCTTCTAGGTTGAAGCGTTCGTCTACAGTAGCAGTTTTTATATTTAGGTTTCACTCTGTTCTCTCCTATATAGATAGATGAATTTGGAACTCTAAATCCAACATGGTTTGTAGTAGCTCTTGGAAACTTGACAATATACAGGAGTTCTCAGTTTTGTCTCTATTGTTTGTTTCCTTTTCAAGTAGCCCTAGGCACAGACTGTGGAAAAGCACTTTCATTGAGAGGGGTTGCCATGCTTCTAAGAATTAACGAGTTTCCGAAATACCAGCAAATATTTTTTCACCAAATCTTGATGATACTTGGTGGTAATGATCAGTACACAAATCCCACTTGGCTCACCAAATTTTGTTCTTCTAGGTTGAAGCGTTCGTCTACAGTAGCAGTTTTTATATTTAGGTTTCCCTCTGCTCACTCCTATATAGATAGATGAATTTGGAACTCTAAATCCAACATGGTTCGTAGAAGGTCTTTGAAACTTGACAAAATAAAGAAGTTCTCAGTTTTGTCTCTATGGTTTGTTTCCTCTTCAAGTAGCCCTAGGCACAGACTGTGGAAAAGCAATTTCATTGAGAGGGGTTGCCAAGCTTCTAAGAATTAACGAGTTTCTGAAATACAAGCAATTATATATTCACCCAATCTTGATGATACTTGGTGGTAATGATCAGTACACAAATCCCACTTGGCTCACCAAATTTTGTTCTTCTAGTTGAAGCGTTTGTCTACAGTATCAGTTTTAATATTTTGGTTTCCCGCTGTTCTCTCCTATTTAGATAGATGAATTTGGAACTCTAAATCCAACATGGTTCGTAGTAGCTCTTGGAAACTTGACAATATAAAGGAGTTCTCAGTTTTGTGTCTATAGTTTTTTTCCTTTTCAAGTAGCCCTAAGCACAGACTGTGGAAAAGCACTTTCATTGAGAGGGGTTGCCATGCTTCTAAGAATTAACGAGTTTCCGAAATACCAGCAAATATTTTTTCACCCAATCTTGATGATACTTGGTGGTAATGATCAGTACACAAATCCCACTTGGCTCACCAAATTTTGTTCTTCTAGGTTGAAGCGTTCGTCTACAGAAGCAGTTTTTATATTTAGGTTTCCCTCTATCACTCCTAAATAGATAGATTAATCTGGAACTCTAAATCCAGCATGGTTGTAGCAGCTCTTTGAAACTTGACAAAGTAAAGGAGTTCTCAGTTTTCTCTGTATAGTGTGTTTCCTCTTCATGTAGCCCTAAGCACAGACTGGGGAAAAGCACTTTCATTGAGAGGGGTTGCCAAGCTTCTAAGAATTAACGAGTTTCCGAAATATGAGCAAACACTTTTTCACCCAATCTTGATGATACTTGGTGGTAATGATCAGTACACAAATCCCATTGGCTCACCAAATTTTGTTCTTCTAGGTTGAAAGCGTTCGTCTATAGTAGCAGTTTTTATATTTAGGTTTCCCCCTGCTCACTCCTATATATATAGATGAATTTGGACCTCTAAATCCAACATGGTTCGTGCAAGGTCTTTGAAACTTGACAAAATAAAGAAGTTCTCAGCTTTGTCTCTATGGTTTGTTTCCTCTTCAAGTAGCCCTAGGCACAGACTGTGGAAAAGCAATTTCATTGAGAGGGTTGCCAAGCTTCTAAGAATTAACGAGTTTCTGAAATACAAGCAATTATATATTCACCCAATCTTGATGATACTTGGTGGTAATGATCAGTACACAAATCCCACTTGGCTCACCAAATTTTGTTCTTGTAGTTTGAAGCGTTGGTCTACAGTATCAGTTTTAATATTTTGGTTTCCCTCTGTTCTCTCCTATATAGATAGATGAATTTGGAACTCTAAATCCAACATGGTTCGTAGTAGCTCTTTGAAACTTGACAAAATAAAGGAGTTCTCAGTTTTGTCTCTATGGTTTGTTTCCTCTTCAAGTAGCCCTAGGCACAGACTGAGGAAAAGCAATTTCATTGAGAGGGGTTACCAAGCTTCTAAAAATTAACGAGTTTCCGAAATACCAGCAAATATTTTCTCACCCAATCTTGATGATACTTGGTGGTAATGATCAGTACACAAATCCCACTTGGATCACGAAATTTTGTTCTTCTAGGTTGAGCGTTCGTCTAAGTAGCAGTTTTTATATTGAGGTTTCCCTCTGCTCTCTCCTATATATAGATGAATTTGGAACTCTAAATCCAACAAGGTTTGTAGTAATTCTTTGAAACTTGACAAAATAAAGGAGCTCTCAGTTTTGTCTCTATGGTTTGTTTCCTCTTCAAGTAGCCCTAGGCACATACTGTAGAAAAGCACTTTCATTGAGAGGGGTTGCCAAGCTTCTAAAAATTAACGAGTTTCCGAAATACCAGCAAATATTTTTCCACCCAATCTTGATGATTCTTGGTGGTAATGATCAGTACACAAATCCCACTTGGCTCACCAAATTTTGTTCTTCTAGGTTGAAGCGTTCGTCTACAGTAGCAGTTTTTATATTTAGGTTTCCCTCTATCGCTCCTATATAGATAGATGAATTTGGAACTCTAAATACAACATGGTTTGTTGTAGCTCTTTGAAACTTGACAAAGTAAAGGAGTTCTCAGTTTTCTCTGTATAGTTTGTTTACTCTTCAAGTAGCCCTAAGCACAGACTGGGGAAAAGCACTTTCATTGAGAGGGGTTGCCAAGCTTCTAAGAATTAACGAGTTTCCGAAATACCAGCAAATATTTTTTCATCCAATCTTGATGATTCTTAGTGGTAATGATCAGTACACAAATCCCACTTCGCTCACCAAATTTTGTTCTTCTAGTATGAAGCGCTCGTCTACAGTAGCAGTTTTTATATTTTGGTTTCCCTCTGTTCTCTCGTATATAGATAGATAAATTTGGAACTCTAAATCCAACATGGTTAGTAGTAGCTCTTTGAATCTTGACAAAATAAAGGAGTTCTCAGTTTTGACTCTATGGTTTGTTTCCTCTTCAAGTAGCCCGAGGCACAGACTGTGTAAAAGCACTTTCATAGAGAGGGGTTGAAAACCTTCTAAGAATTAACGAGTTTCCGAAATTCCAGCAAATATTTTTTCACCCAATCTTGATGATACTTGGTGGTAATGATCAGTACACAAATCCCACTTGGCTCACAAATTTTGTTCTTCTAGGTTGAAGCGTTCGTCTACAGTAGCAGTTTTTATATTGAGGTTTCCCACTGCTCTCTCCTATATAGATAGATGAATTTGGAACTCTAAATCCAACATGGTTTGTAGTAGCTCTTTGAAACTTGAGAAAATAAAGGAGTTCTCCGTTTTTTCTCTATGGTTTGTCTCCTCATCAAGTAGCCCTAGGCACAGACTGTGGAAAAGCACTTTCATTGAGAGGGGTTGCAAAGCTTCTAAGAATTAACGAGTTTCTGAAATATGAGCAAACACTTTTTCACCCAAACTTGACGATACTTGGTGGTAATGATCTGTACACAAATCCCACTTGGCTCACCAAATTTTGTTCTTCTAGGTTGAAGCGTTCGTCTACAGTAGCAGTTTTTATATTGAGGTTTCCCTCTGCTCTCTCCTATATAGATAGATGAATTTGGACCTCTAAATCCAACATGGTTCGTAGAAGGTCTTTGAAACTTGACAAAATAAAGAAGTTCTCAGTTTTGTCTTTATGGTTTGTCTCCTCATCAAGTAGCCCTAGGCACAGACTGTGGAAAAGCACTTTCATTGAGAGGGGTTGCAATGCTTGTAAGAATTAACGAGTTTCTGAAATATGAGCAAACACTTTTTCACCCAAACTTGACGATACTTGGTGGTAATGATCAGTACACAAGTCCCACTTCGCTCACCAAATTTTGTTCTTCTAGGTTGAAGCGCTCGTGTACAGTAGCAGTTTTTATATTTAGGTTTCCTTCTGTTCTCTCCTATATAGATAGATGAATTGGAACTCTAAATACAACATGTTTTGTAGTAGCTCTTTGAAACTTGACAAAATAAAGGAGTTCTCAGTTTTTTCTCTATGGTTTGTTTCCTCTTCAAGTAGCCCTAGGCACATACTGTAGAAAAGCACTTTCATTGAGAGGGGTTGCCAAGCTTCTAAAAATTAACGAGTTTCTGAAATACCAGCAAATATATTTTCACCCAATCTTGATGATACTTGGTGTTAATGATCAGTACACAAATCCCACATGGCTCACCAAATTTTGTTCTTCTAGGTTTAAGCGTTCGTCTACAGTAGCAGTTTTTATATTTAGGTTTCCCTCTGTTCTCTCGTATATAGATAGATGAATTTGGAACTCTAAATCCAACATGGTTCGTAGTAGCTCTTTGAATCTTGACAAAATAAAGGAGTTCTCAGTTTTGTCTCTATAGTTTGTTTCCTCTTCAAGTAGCCCTAGGCACAGACTGTGGAAAAGCACTTTCATTGAGAGGGGTTGCCAACCTTCTAAGAATTAACGAGGTTCCGAAATACCAGCAAATATTTTTTCACCAAATCTTGATGATACTTGGTGGTAATAATCAGTACACAAATCCCACTTGGCTCACCAAATTTTGTTCTTCTAGGTTGAAGCGTTCGTCTACACAAGCAGTTTTTATATTTAGGTTTCCGTCTGTTCTCTCCTATATAGATAGTTGAATTTGGAACTCTAAATCCAACATGGTTCGTAGTAGCTCTTGGAAACTGGAAAATATAAAGGAGTTTTCAGTTTTGTCTCTATAGTTTGTTTCTTTTTCAAGTAGCCTTAGGCACAGACTGTGGAAAAGCACATTCATTGAGAGGGGTTGCCAGGCTTCTAGGAATTAACGAGTTTCCGAAATAACAGCAAATATTTTTTCACCCAATCTTGATGATACTTGGTGGTAATGATCAGTACACAAATCCCACTTGGCTCACCAAATTTTGTTCTTTTAGGTTGAAGCGTTCGTCTACAGTAGCAGTTTTTATATTTAGGTTTCCCTCTATCGCTCCTATATAGATAGATGAATTTGGAACTCTAAATCCAACATGGTTTGTAGTAGCTCTTTGAAACTTCACAAAGTAAAAGAGTTCTCAGTTTTCTCTTTATAGTTTGTTTCCTCTTCAAGTAGCCCCAAGCACAGACTGTGGAAAAGCACTTTCATTGAGAGGTTTTGCCAAGCTTCTAAGAATTAACGAGTTTCCGAAATACCAGCAAATATTTTTCACCCAATCTTGATGATACTTGGTGGTAATGATCAGTACACAAATCCCACTTGGCTCACGAAATTTTGTTCTTCTAGGTTGAAGCGCTCGTGTACAGTACCAGTTTTTATATTTAGGTTTCCTTCCGTTCTCTCCTATATAGATAGATGAATTTGGAACTCTAAATCCAACATGGTTCATAGTAGCTCTTTGAATCTTGACAAAATAAAGGAGTTCTCTGTTTTGTCTCTATGGTTTGTTTCCTCTTGAAGTAGCCCTAGGCACAGACTGTGGAAAAGCACTTTCATTGAGAGGGGTTGCCAACCTTCTAAGAATTAACGAATTTCCGAAATACCAGCAAATATTTTTTCTCCCGATCTTCATGATTCTTGGTGGTAATGATCAGTACACAAATCCTTCTTGGCTCACAGTTTTGTTCTTCTAGGTTGAAGCGTTCGTCTACAGTAGCAGTTTTTATATTTAGGTTTCCCTCTGTTCTCTCCTATATAGATAGATGAATATGGAACTCTAAATCCAACATGGTTTTTAGTAGCTATTTGAAACTTGACAAAATAAAGGAGTTCTCAGTTTTGTCTCTATGGTTTGTTTCCTCTTCAAGTAGCCCTAGGCACAGACTGAGGAAAATCAATTTCATTGAGAGGGGTTGCCAAGCTTCTAAGAATTAACGAGTTTCCAAAATACCAGCAAATATTTTTTCACCCAATCTTGATGATACTTGGTGGTAATGATCAGTACACAAATCCCACTTGGCTCACGAAATTTTGTTCTTCCAGTTTGAAGCGTTCGTCTACAGTAGCAGTTTTTACATTTAGGTTTCCCTCTGTTCTCTCCTATATAGATAGATGAATTTGGAACTCTAAATCAAACATGGTTTGTAGTAGCTCTTTGAAACTTGACAAAATAAAAAAGTTCTCAGTTTTGTCTCTATGGTTTGTTTCCTCTTCAAGTACCCCTAAGAACAGACTGTGAAAAGCACTTTCATTGAGAGGGGTTGAAAAGCTTCTAAGAATTAACCGGTTTCCGAAATACCAGCAAATATTTCTTCACCCAATCTTGATGATACTTGCTGGTAATGAATCAGTCCACAAATCCCACTTGGCTCACGAAATTTTGTTCTTCCAGTTTGAAGCGTTCGTCTACAGTAGCAGTTTTTACATTTAGGTTTCCCTCTGTTCTCTCCTATATAGATAGATGAATATGGAACTCTAAATCCAACATGGTTTTTAGTAGCTATTTGAAACTTGACAAAATAAAGGAGTTCTCAGTTTTTTCTCTATGGTTTGTTTCCTCTTCAAGTAGCCCTAGGCACAGACTGAGGAAAATCAATTTCATTGAGAGGGGTTGCCAAGCTTCTAAGAATTAACGAGTTTCCGAAATACCAGCAAATATTTTTTCACCCAATCTTGATGATACTTGGTGGTAATGATCAGTACACAAATCCCACTTGGCTCACCAAATTTTGTTCTTCTAGGTTGAAGCGTTCGTCTATAGTAGCAGTTTTTATATTTAGGTTTCCCTCTGTTCTCTCCTATAGAGATAGATGAATTTGGAACTCTAAATCCAACATGGTTCGTAGTAGCTCTTTCAATCTTGACCAAATAAAGGAGTTCTCAGTTTTGTCTCTTTGGTTTGTTTCCTCTTCAAGTAACCCTAGGCACAGACTGTGGAAAAGCATTTTCATTGAGAGGGGTTGCCAACCTTCTAAGAATTAACGAGTTTTCAAAATACGAGCAAACACTTTTTCAACCAAACTTGATGATACTTGGTGGTAATGATCAGTACACAAATCCCACTTGGCTCACCAAATTTTGTTCTTCTAGGTTGATGCGTTCGTCTACAGTAGCAGTTTTTAATTTAGGTTTCCCTCTATTGTTCCTATATAGATAGATGAATTTGGAACTCTAAATCCAACATGGTTGTAGTAGCACTTTGAAACTTGACAAAATAAAGGAGTTCTCAGTTTTGACTCTATGGTTTCTTTCCTCTTCAAGTAGCCCTAGGCACAGACTGTGGAAAAGCACTTTCATTGAGAGGGGTTGCCAACCTTCTAACAATTATGGAATTTCCGAAATACCAGCAAATATTTTTCACCAAATCTTGATGATACTTGGTTGTAATAATCAGTACACAAATCCCACTTGGCTCACAATTTTTGTTCTTCTAGGTTGAAGCGTTCGTCTACAGTAGCAGTTTTTATATTTAGGTTTCCCTCTGTTCTCTCCTATATAGATAGATGAATTTGGAACTCTAAATCCAACATGGTTCATAGTAGCTCTTGGAAACTTGACAATATAAAGGAGTTCTCAGTTTTGTCTCTATAGATTGTTTCCTTTTCAAGTAGCCCTACCCACATACTGTAGAAAATTACTTTCATTGAGAGGGGTTGCCAGGCTTCTAAGAATTAACGAGTTTCTGAAATACCAGTAAATATTTTTTCACCCAATCTTGATGATACTTGGTGGTAATGATCAGTACACAAATCCGACTTGGCTCACCAAATTTTCTTCTTCTAGGTTGAAGCGTTCGTCTACAGTAGCAGTTTTTATATTTAGGTTTCCCTCTGCTCTCTCCTATATAGATAGATGAATTTGGAACTCTAAATAAAACATGGTTTGTAGTAGCTCTTTAAAACTTGACAAAGTAAAAGAGTTCTCAGTTTTCTCTGTATAGTTTGTTTCCTCTTCAAGTAGCCCTAAGCACAGACTGCGGAAAAGCACTTTCATTGAGAGGGGTTGCCAAGCTTCTAAGAATTAACGAGGTTCCGAAATACCAGCAAATATTTTTCACCGAATCTTGATGATACTTGGTGGTAATGATCAGTACACAAATCCCACTTGGCTCACGAAATTTTGTTCTTCTAGGTTGAAGCGCTCGTGTACAGTAGCAGTTTTTATATTTAGGTTTCCTTCTGTTCTCTCCTATATAGATAGATGAATTTGGAACTCTAAATACAACATGTTTTGTAGTAGCTCTTTGAAACTTGACAAAATAAAGGAGTTCTCAGTTTTTTCTCTATGGTTTGTTTTCCTCTTCAAGTAGACCTAGGCACATACTGTAGAAAAGCACTTTCATTGAGAGGGGTTGCCAAGCTTCTAAAAATTAACGAGTTTCCGAAATACCAGCAAATATATTTTCACCCAATCTTGATGATACTTGGTGTTAATGATCAGTACACAAATCCCACTTGGCTCACCAAATTTTGTTCTTCTAGGTTTAAGCGTTCGTCTACAGTAGCAGTTTTTATATTTAGGTTTCCCTCTGTTCTCTCGTATATAGATAGATGAATTTGGAACTCTAAATCCAACATGGTTCGTAGTAGCTCTTTGAATCTTGACAAAATAAAGGAGTTCTCAGTTTTGTCTCTATAGTTTGTTTCCTCTTCAAGTAGCCCTAGGCACAGACTGTGGAAAAGCACTTTCATTGAGAGGGGTTGCCAACCTTCTAAGAATTAACGAGGTTCCGAAATACCAGCAAATATTTTTTCAACAAATCTTGATGATACTTGGTGGTAATAATCAGTACACAAATCCCACTTGGCTCACCAAATTTTGTTCTTCTAGGTTGAAGCGTTCGTCTACACAAGCAGTTTTTATATTTAGGTTTCCCTCTGTTCTCTCCTATATAGATAGTTGAATTTGGAACTCTAAATCCAACATGGTTCGTAGTAGCTCTTGGAAACTGGAAAATATAAAGGAGTTCTCAGTTTTGTCTCTATAGTTTGTTTCTTTTTCAAGTAGCCTTAGGCACAGACTGTGGAAAAGCACATTCATTGAGAGGGGTTGCCAGGCTTCTAAGAATTAACGAGTTTCCGAAATACCAGCAAATATTTTTTCACCCAATCTTGATGATACTTGGTGGTAATGATCAGTACACAAATCCCACTTGGCTCACCAAATTTTTTTCTTTTAGGTTGAAGCGTTCGCCTACAGTAGCAGTTTTTATATTTAGGTTTCCCTCTATCGCTCCTATATAGATAGATGAATTTGGAACTCTAAATCCAACATGGTTTGTAGTAGCTCTTTGAAACTTGACAAAGTAAAAGAGTTCTCAGTTTTCTCTTTATAGTTTGTTTCCTCTTCAAGTAGCCCCAAGCACAGACTGTGGAAAAGCACTTTCATTGAGAGGGGTTGCCAAGCTTCTAAGAATTAACGAGTTTCCGAAATACCAGCAAATATTTTTCACCCAATCTTGATGATACTTGGTGGTAATGATCAGTACACAAATCCCACTTGGCTCACGAAATTTTGTTCTTCTAGGTTGAAGCGCTCGTGTACAGTACCAGTTTTTATATTTAGGTTTCCTTCCGTTCTCTCCTATATAGATAGATGAATTTGGAACTCTAAATCCAACATGGTTCATAGTAGCTCTTTGAATCTTGACAAAATAAAGGAGTTCTCTGTTTTGTCTCTATGGTTTGTTTCCTCTTTAAGTAGCCCTAGGCACAGACTGTGGAAAAGCACTTTCATTGAGAGGGGTTGCCAACCTTCTAAGAATTAACGAAATTCCGAAATACCAGCAAATATTTTTTCTCCCGATCTTGATGATCCTTGTTGATAATTATCAGTACACAAATCCCTCTTGGCTCACAATTTTTGTTCTTCTAGGTTGAAGCGTTCGTCTACAGTAGCAGTTTTTATATTTAGGTTTCCCTCTGTTCTCTCCTATATAGATAGATGAATATGGAACTCTAAATCCAACATGGTTTTTAGTAGCTATTTGAAACTTGACAAAATAAAGGAGTTCTCAGTTTTGGTCTCTATGATTTGTTTAATCTTCAAATAGCCCTAGGCAGAGACTGAGGAAATCAATTTCATTGAGAGGGGTTGCCAAGCTTCTAAGAATTAACGAGTTTCCGAAATACCAGCAAATATTTTTTCACCCAATCTTGATGATACTTGGTGGTAATGATCAGTACACAAATCCCACTTGGCTCACGAAATTTTGTTCTTCCAGTTTGAAGCGTTCGTCTACAGTAGCAGTTTTTATATTTAGGTTTCCCTCTGTTCTCTCCTATATAGATAGATGAATTTGGAACTCTAAATCAAACATGGTTTGTAGTAGCTCTTTGAAACTTGACAAAATAAAAAAGTTCTCAGTTTTGTCTCTATGGTTTGTTTCCTCTTAAAGTACCACTAAGCACAGACTGTGGAAAGGCACTTTCATTGAGAGGGGTTGAAAAGCTTCTAAGAATTAACCGGTTTCCGAAATACCAGCAAATATTTCTTCACCCAATCTTGATGATACTTGCTTGTAATGATCAGTCCACAAATCCCACTTGGCTCACGAAATTTTGTTCTTCCAGTTTGAAGCGTTCGTCTACAGTAGCAGTTTTTATATTTAGGTTTCCCTCTGTTCTCTCCTATATAGATAGATGAATATGGAACTCTAAATCCAACATGGTTTTTAGTAGCTATTTGAAACTTGACAAAATAAAGGAGTTCTCAGTTTGTCTCTATGGTTTGTTTCCTCTTCAAGTAGCCCTAGGCACAGACTGAGTAAAATCAATTTCATTGAGAGGGTTGCCAAGCTTCTAAGAATTAACGAGTTTCCGAAATACCAGCAAATATTTTTTCACCCAATCTTGATGATACTTGGTGGTAATGATCAGTACACAAATCCCACTTGGCTCACGAAATTTTGTTCTTCTAGGTTGAAGCGTTCGTGTACAGTAGCAGTTTTTATATTTAGGTTTCCTTCTGTTTTCTCCTATATAGATAGATGAATTTGGAACTCTAAATCCAACATGTTTAGTAGTAGCTCTTTGAAACTTGACAAAATAAAGGAGTTCTCAGTTTTGTCTCTATGGTTTGTTTAATCTTCAAGTAGCCCTTGGCACAGACTGTGGAAAAGCACTTTCATTGAGAGGGGTTTCCAACCTTCTAAGAATTAACGAGTTTCCCAAATATGAGCAAAAACTTTTTCACCCAATCTTGATGATACTTGGTGGTAATGATCTGTACACAAATCCCACTTGGCTCACCAAATTTTGTTCTTCTAGGTTGAAGCGTTTGTCTATTGTAGAAGTTTTTATATTGAGGTTTCCATCTACTCTCTCCTATATAGATAGATGAATTTGGAACTCTAAATCCAACATGGTTTGTAGTAGCTCTTTGAAAATTGACAAAATAAAGGAGTTCTCCGTTTTTTCTCTATGGTTTGTCTCCTCATCAAGTAGCCCTTGGCACAGAATGTGGAAAACACTTTCATTGAGAGGGGTTGCCAAGCTTCTAAGAATTATCGAGTTTCCGAAATATGAGCAAACACTTTTTCACCCAATCTTGATGATACTTGGTGGTAATGATCTGTACACAAATCCCACTTGGCTCACCAAATTTTGTTCTTCTAGGTTGAAGCGTTCGTCTACAGTAGCAGTTTTTATATTTAGGTTTCCCTCTGCTCACTCCTATATAGATAGATGAATTTGGAACTCTAAATCCAACATGGTTCGTAGAAGGTCTTTGAAACTTTAAAAAATAAAGGAGTTCTCAGTTTTGTCTCTATGGTTTGTTTCCTCTTCAAGTAGCCCTAGGCACAGACTGTGGAAAAGCAATTTCATTGAGAGGGGTTACCAAGCTTCTAAGAATTAACGGGTTTCTGAAATACAAGCAATTATATATTCACCCAATCTTGATGATACTTGGTGGTAATGATCAGTACACAAATCCCACTTGGCTCACCAAATTTTGTTCTTCTAGGTTGAAGCGTTCGTCTATAGTAGCAGTTTTTATATTTAGGTTTCCCTCTGTTCTCTCCTATAGAGATAGATGAATTTGGAACTCTAAATCCAACATGGTTCGTAGTAGCTCTTTGAATCTTGACCAAATAAAGGAGTTCTCAGTTTTGTCTCTATGGTTTGTTTCCTCTTCAAGTAACCCTAGGCACAGATTGTGGAAAAGCATTTTCATTGAGAGGGGTTGCCAACCTTCTAAGAATTAACGAGTTTTCAAAATACGAGCAAACACTTTTTCAACCAAACTTGATGATACTTGGTGGTAATGATCAGTACACAAATCCCACTTGGCTCACCAAATTTTGTTCTTCTAGGTTGATGCGTTCGTCTACAGTAGCAGTTTTTATATTTAGGTTTCCCTCTATTGTTCCTATATAGATAGATGAATTTGGAACTCTAAATCCAACATGGTTTGTAGTAGCTCTTTGAAACTTGACAAAATAAAGGAGTTCTCAGTTTTGACTCTATGGTTTGTTTCCTCTTCAAGTAGCCCTAGGCACAGACTGTGGAAAAGCACTTTCATTGAGAGGGGTTGCCAACCTTCTAACAATTAAGGAATTTCCGAAATACCAGCAAATATTTTTTCACCAAATCTTGATGATACTTGGTTGTAATAATCAGTACACAAATCCCACTTGGCTCACAATTTTTGTTCTTCTAGGTTGAAGCGTTCGTCTACAGTAGCAGTTTTTATATTTAGGTTTCCCTTTGTTCTCTCCTATATAGATAGATGAATTTGGAACTCTAAATCCAACATGGTTCATAGTAGCTCTTGGAAACTTGACAGTATAAAGGAGTTCTCAGTTTTGTCTCTATAGATTGTTTCCTTTTCAAGTAGCCCTACCCACATACTGTAGAAAATCACTTTCATTGAGAGGGGTTGCCAGGCTTCTAAGAATTAACGAGTTTCTGAAATACCAGCAAATATTTTTTCAGCCAATCTTGATGATACTTGGTGGTAATGATCAGTACACAAATCCCACTAGGTTCATCAAATTTTGTTCTTCTAGGTTGAAGCGTTCGTCTACAGTAGCAGTTTTTATATTTAGGTTTCCCTCTGCTCTCTCCTATATAGATAGATGAATTTGGAACTCTAAATAAAACATGGTTTGTAGTAGCTCTTTGAAACTTGACAAAGTAAAAGAGTTCTCAGTTTTCTCTGTATAGTTTGTTTCCTCTTCAAGTAGCCCTAAGCACAGACTGTGGAAAAGCACTTTCATTGAGAGGGGTTGCCAAGCTTCTAAGAATTAACGAAGTTCCGAAATACCAGCAAATATTTTTCACCGAATCTTGATGATACTTGGTGGTAATGATCAGTACACAAATCCCACTTGGCTCAAGAAATTTTGTTCTTCTAGGTTGAAGCGCTCGTGTACAGTAGCAGTTTTTATATTTAGGTTTCCTTCTGTTCTCTCCTATATAGATAGATGAATTTGGAACTCTAAATCCAACATGTTTTGTAGTAGCTCTTTGAAACTTGACAAAATAAAGGAGTTCTCAGTTTTTTCTCTATGGTTTGTTTCCTCTTCAAGTAGCCCTAGGAACATACTGTAGAAAAGCACTTTCATTGAGAGAGGTTGCCAAGCTTCTCAAAATTAACGAGTTTCCGAAATACCAGCAAATATATTTTCACCCAATCTTGAGGATACGTGGCGGTAATGACAAGTATACAAATCCCACTTGGCTCACCAAATTTTGTTCTTCTAGGTTGAAGCACTCGTCTACAGTAGCAGTTTTTATATTTAGGTTTCCCTCTGTTCTCTCCTATATAGATAGACAAATTTGAAACTCTAAATCCAACATGGTTGGTAGTAGCTCTTTGAAACATGACAAAATAAAGAAGTTCTCAGTTTTGTCTCTCTGGTTTGTTACCTCTTCAAGTAGCCCTAGGCACAGACTGTGGAAAAGCACTTTCATTGAAAGGGGTTGCCAGGATTCTAAGAAATAACGAGTTTCAGAAATAGCAGCAAATATTTTTTCACCCAATCTTGATGATACTTGGTGGTAATGATCAGTACGCAAACCCCACTTGGCTCACCAAATTTTGTTCTTCTCGGTTTAAGCGTTCGTCTACAGTAGCAGTTTTTATATTTAGGTTTCCCTCTGTTCTCTCCTATATAGATAGATAAATTTGGAACTCTAAATCCAACATGGTTTGTAGTAGCTCTTTGAAACTTGACAAAATAAAGGAGTTCTCAGTTTGTCTCTATGGTTTGTTTCGTCTTCAAGTAGCCCGATTCAGAGACTGTGGAAAAGCACTTTCATTGAGAGGGGTTGCCAAGCTTCCAAGAAATTAGGAGTTTCCGAAATATCAGCAAATATTTTTTTACACAATCTGGATGATACACCGTGGTAATGACAAGCACACAAATCCCACTTAGTTCACCAAATTTTGTTCTTCTAGGTTGAAGCGTTCGTCTACTGTAGCAGTTTTTATATTTAGGTTTCACTCTGTTCTCTCCTATATAGATGGATAAATTTGGAACTCTAAATCCAACATGGTTTGTAGTAGCTCTTTGAAACTTGACAAGATAAAGTAGTTCTCAGTTCTGGCTCTATGGTTTGATTTCTCTTCAGTAGCCCTAAGCAGATACTGTGGAAAAGCACTTTCATTGAAAGGGGTTGCCAAGCTTCCAAGAAATTACGAGTTTCCGAAATACCGGCAAATATTTTTTCACCCAATCTTAATGATACGTGGTGGTAATGACAAGTACACACATCCCACTTGGCTCACCAAATTTTGTACATCTAGGTTGAAGCATTCGTTTACAGTAGCAGTTTTTATTTTTAAGTTTTCTCTGTTCTCTCCTATATAGATAGATGAATTTGTAACTATAATCAAACATGGTTTGTAGTAGCTCTTTGAGACTTGACAAATAAAGGAGTTCTCAGTTTTGTCTCTATGTTTTGTGTGCTCTTGAAGTAGCCCTAGGCACAGACTGTGGAAAACCACTTTTATTGAGAGGGGTTGCCAAGCTCTAAGAATTAACGAGTTTCTGAAATACAAGCAAATATTTTTTCACCCAGTCTTGATGATACTTGGTGGTAATGATCAGTACACAAATCCCACTTGGCTCACCAAATTTTATTCTACTAGGTTGAAGCGTTGGTCTACAGTAGCAATTTTTATTTTTAAGTTTCCCTCTGTTCTCTCCAAAAATGTATAGATGAATTTGGAACTCTAAATCAAACATGGTTTGTAGTAGCTCTTTGAAACTTGACAAAATAAAGGAGTTCTCAGTTTTGTTTCTATGGTTTGTTTCCTCTTCAAGTAGCCCTAGGCAAGACTGTGGAAAGCACTTTCATTTGAGAGGGGTTGCCAAGCTTCTAAGAATAAACGAGTTTCCGAAATACCAGCAAATATTTTTTTCACCCAATCTTGATGATACTTGGTGGTAATGATCAGTACACAAATCCCACTTACCTCACCAAATTTTGACCTTCAAGTTTTAAGCGTTCGTCTACTGTAGCAGTTTTTATATTTAGGTTTCACTCTGTTCTCTCGTATATAGATAGATGATTTGGAACTCTAAATCCAACATGGTTTGTAGTAGCTCTTTGAAACTTGACAAAATAAAGGAGTTCTCAGTTTTGTCTCTATGGTTTGTTTCCTCTTCAAGTAGCCCGTGGCACAGATTGTGGAAAAGCACTTTCATTGAGAGGGGTTTCCAAGCTTCTAAGAATTAACGAGTTTCCAAAACCAGCAAATATTTTTTCACGAAATCTTGATGATACTTGGTGGTAATGATCAGTACACAAATCCCACTTGGCTCACCAAATTTTATTCTACCATGTTGAAGCGTTAGTCTACAGTATCAGTTTTTATATTTAGGTTTCACTCTGTTCTCTCCCATAGAGTTAGATGAATTTGGAACCCTAAATCCAACATGGTTTGTAGTAGCTCTATGAAACTTGACAAAATAAAGTAGTTCTCAGTTTTGTCTCTATGTTTGTTTCCTCTTCAAGTAGCCCTAAGCAGAGACTGTGGAAAAGCACTTTCATTGAAAGGGGTTGCCAAGCTTCCATGAAATTACGAGTTCCGAAATACCGGCAAATATTTTTTCACCCAATCTTGATGATACGTGGTGGTAATGACAAGTACACATATCCCACTTGGCTCACCAAATTTTGTTCTTCTAGGTTGGAGCGTTCGTTTACAGTAGTAGTTTTTATTTGTAAGTTTCCCTCTGTTCTCTCCTATATAGATAGATGAATTTGGAACTCTAAATCCAACATGGTTTGTAGTAGCTCTTTGAAACTTGACAAAATAAAGGAGTTCTCAGTTTTGTCTCAATGGTTTGTTTCCTCTTCAAGTAGCCCTAGGCACAGACTGTGGAAAAGCACTTTCATTGAGAGGGTAGCCAAGCTTCTAAGAATTAAAGAGTTTTCGAAATACCAGCAAATATTTTTTCACCCAATCTTGATGATACGTGGTGCTAATCACAAGTACAAAAATCCCACTTGGGTCACCAAATTTTGTTCTTCTAGGTTGAAGCGTTCGTTTACAGTAGCAGTTTTTATTTTTAGGTTTCACTCTGTTCTCTCCTATATAATGAGATGAATTTGGAACTCTAAATCCAACATGATTTGTAGTAGCTCTTTGAAACTTAACAAAATAAAGGAATTCTCAGTTTTGTTTCTATGGTTTGTTTCCTCTTCAAGTAGCCCTAGGCAAGACTGGGAAAGCACTTTCATTTGAGAGGGGTTGCCAAGCTTCTAAGAAATAACGAGTTCCCGAAATACCAGCAAATATTTTTTTTCACCCAATCTTGATGATACTTGGTGGTAATGATCAGTACACAAATCCCATTGGCTAACCAAATTTTGTTCTTCTAGGTTAAATCGTGGGGTCTACAGCACCATTTTTTATTTTTAGGTTTCACTCTGTTCTCTCCTATTTAGATAGATGTATTTGGAAGTCTAAATCCAACATGATTTGTAGTAGCTCTTTGAAACTTGACAAAATAAAGGAGTCTTCAGTTTTGTCTCTATGATTTGTTTCGTCTTCAATTAGCCCTAAGCAGAGACTGAGGAAACGCATTTTCATTGAGAGTGGTTGCCAATCTTCTAAGAAATAATGAGTTTCTGAAATACCAGCAAATATTTTTTCACCCAATCTTGATGATACTTGGTGGTAATGATCAGTACACAAATCCCACTTACCTCACCAAATTTTGTTCTTCTAGGTTTAAGCGTTCGTCTACTGTAGCAGTTTTTATATTTAGGTTTCCCTCTGTTCTCTCCTAATAGATAGATGAATTGGGAACTCTAAATCCAACATGGTTTGTAGTAGCTCTTTGAAACTTGACAAAATAAAGGAGTTCTCAGTTTTGTCTCTATGGTTCGTTTCCTCTTCAAGTAGCCCTTGGCACAGACTGTGGAAGAGCACTTTCATTGAGAGGGGTTAACAAGCTTCTAAGAATTAACGAGTTCCAAAACCAGCAAATATTTTTTCACAAAATCTTGATGATACGTGGTGGTAATGAGAAGTGCACACATCCCACTTGGCTCACCAAATTTTGTTCTTCTAGGTGGGAGCGTTCCTTTACAGTAGCAGTTTTTATTTTTAAGTTTCCCTCTGTTCTCTCCTATATAGATAGATGAATTTGGAACTCTAAAACCAACATGGTTTGTAGTAGCTCTTTGAAACTTGAAAAAATAAAGGAGTTCTCAGTTTTGTCTGTATGGTTTGTTTCCTCTTCTAGTAGCCCTAAGCAGAGACAGAGGAAAAGCACTTTCATTGAAAGGGGTTGCCAAGCTTCCAAGAAATTACGAGTTTCCGAAATACCGGCAAATATTTTTTCACCCAATCTTGATGATACGTGGTGCTAATGACAAGTACACACATCCCACTCGGCTCACGAAATTTTGTCCATCTAGGTTAAAGCGTTCGTCTACAGTAGCGGTTTTTATATTTAGGTTTCCCTCTGTTCTCTCCTATATAGATAGATGAATTTTGAACTCTAAAACCAACATGGTTTGTACTAGCTCTTTGAAACTTGAAAAAATAAAGGAGTTCTCACTTTTGTCTCTATGGTTTGTTTCCTCTTCAAGTAGCCCTAAGCAGAGACTGTGGAAAAGCACTTTCATTGAAAGGGGTTGCCAAGCTTCCATGAAATTACGAGTTTCCGAAATACCGGCAAATATTTTTTCACCCAATCTTGATGATACGTGATGGTAATGACAAGTACACACATCAAACTTGGCTCACGAAATTTTGTTCATCTAGGTTGAAGCGTTCGTTTACAGTAGCAGTTTTTATTTTTACGTTTCCTTGTTCTCTCCTATATAGATAGATGAATTTGGAACTCTAAATCAAACATGGTTTGTAGTAGCTCTTTCAGACTTGACAAAATAAAGGAGTTCTCAGTTTTGTCTCTATGTTTTGTGTCCTCTTCAAGTAGCGCTAGGCACAGACTGTGGAAAACCACTTTTATTGAGAGGGATTGCCAAGCTCTAAGAATTAACGAGTTTCCGAAATACAAGCAAATATTTTTTCACCCAATCTTGATGATACTTGGTGGTAATGATCAGTACACAAATCCCACTTGGCTCACCAAATTTTGTTCTACTAGGTTGCAGCGTTTTTCTACAGTAGCAGTTTTTATATTTAGGTTTCACTCTGTTCTCTCCTATATAGATAGATGAATTTAGAACTCTAAATCCAACATGGTTTGTAGTAGCTCTTTGATACTTGACAAAATAAAGTAGTTCTCAGTTTTGTCTCTATGGTTTGCTTCCTCTTCAAGTCGCCCTAGGCACAGACTGTGGAAAAGCACTTACATTGAGAGGGTTGCCAAACTTCTAAGAATTAACGAGTTTCCGAAATACCAGCAAGTAAATTTCACAAAATCTTGATGATACTTGGTGGTAATGATCAGTACACAAATCCCACTTGGCTCACCAAATTTTGTTCTTCTAGGTTGAAGCGTTCGTTTACAGTAGCAGTTTTTATTTTTAGGTTTCACTCTGTTCTCTCCTATATAATGAGATGAATTTGGAACTCTAAATCCAACATGATTTGTAGTAGCTCTTTTAAACTTGACAAAATAAAGTAATTCTCAGTTTTGTTTCTATGGTTTGTTTCCTCTTCAAGTAGCCCTAGGCAAGACTGTGGAAAGCACTTTCATTTGAGAGGGGTTGCCAAGCTTCTAAGAATTAACGAGTTTCCGAAATACCAGCAAATATTTTTTCACCCAATCTTGATGATACTGGGTGGTAAGGATCAGTACACATATCCCACTTGGCTCACCAAATTTTGTTCTACTAGGTTGCAGCGTTCGTCTACAGTAGCGGTTTTTATATTTAGGTTTCACTCTGTTCTCTCCTATATAGATAGATGAATTTGGAACTCTAAATCCAACATGGTTTGTAGTAGCTCTTTGATACTTGACAAAATAAAGTAGTTCTCAGTTTTGTCTCTATGCTTTGTTTCCTCTTCAAGTAGCCCTAGGCACAGACTGTGGAAAAGCACTTATATTGAGAGGGGTTGCCAAACATCTAAGAATTAACGAGTTTCCGAAATACCAGCAAGTATTTTTTCACCCAATCTTGATGATACTTGGTGGTAATGATCAGTACACAAATCCCACTTGGCTCAACAAATTTTGTTCTCCTAGGTTGCAGCGTTCGTCTACAGTAGCGTTTTTTATATTTAGGTTTCCATCTGTTCTCTCCTATATAGATAGATGAATTTGGAACTCTATATCCAACATGGTTTGTAGTAGCTCTTTGAAACTAGACAAAATAAAGTAGTTCTCAGTTTTGTCTCAATGGTTTGTTTCCTCTCAAGTAGCCCTAGGCACAGACTGTGGAAAAAAACTTTCATTGAGAGGGGTAGCCAAGCTTCTAAGAATTAAAGAGTTTTCGAAATACCAGCAAATATTTTTTCACCCAATCTTGATGATACGTGGTGCTAATCACAAGTACAAAAATCCCACTTGGGTCACCAAATTTTGTTCTTCTAGGGTGAAGCGTTCGTTTACAGTAGCAGTTTTTATTTTTAGGTTTCACTCTGTTCTCTCCTATATAATGAGATGATTTTGGAACTCTAAATCCAACATGATTTGTAGTAGCTCTTTGAAACTTGACAAAATAAAGGAGTCTTCAGTTTTGTCTCTATGATTTGTTTCGTCTTCATGTAGCCCTAAGCAGAGACTGAGGAAAAGCATTTTCATTGAGATTGGTTGCCAATCTTCTAAGAAATAATGAGTTTCTGAAATACCAGCAAATATTTTTTCACCCAATCTTGATGATACTTGGTGGTAATGATCAGTACACAAATCCCACTTACCTCACCAAATTTTGTTCTTCTAGGTTTAAGCGTTCGTCTACTGTAGCAGTTTTTATATTTAGGTTTCCCTCTGTTCTCTCCTATATAGATAGATGAATTGGGAACTCTAAATCCAACATGGTTTGTAGTAGCTCCTTGAAACTTGACAAAATAAAGGAGTTCTCAGTTTTGTCTCTATGGTTTGTTTCCTCTTCAAGTAGCCCTTGGCACAGACTGTGGAAGAGCACTTTCATTGAGAGGGGTTAACAAGCTTCTAAGAATTAACGAGTTTCCAAAACCAGCAAATATTTTTTCACAAAATCTTGATGATACTTGGTGGTAATGATCAGTACACAAATCCCACTTGGCTCACCAAATTTTATTCTACTAGGTTGAAGCGTTAGTCTACAGTATCAGTTTTTATATTTAGGTTTCAGTCTGTTCTCTGCTATATAGATAGATCAATTTGGAACCCTAAATCCAACATGGTTTGTAGTAGCTCTATGAAAATTGACAAAATAAAGTAGTTCTCAGTTTTGTCTCTATGGTTTGTTTCCTCTTCAAGTACCCTAAGCAGAGACTGTGGAAAAGCACTTTCATTGAAAGGGGTTGCCAAGCTTCCAAGAAATTACGATTTTCCCAAATACCGGCAAATATTTTTTCACCCAATCTTGATGATACGTGGTGGTAATGAGAAGTACACACATCCCACTTGGCTCACCAAATTTTGTTCTTCTAGGTGGGAGCGTTCGTTTACAGTAGCAGTTTTTATTTTTAAGTTTCCCTCTGTTCTCTCCTATATAGATAGATGAATTTGGAACTCTAAAACCAACATGGTTTGTAGTAGCTCTTTGAAACTTGAAAAAATAAAGGAGTTCTCAGTTTTGTCTGTATGGTTTGTTTCCTCTTCTAGTAGCCCTAAGCAGAGACTGTGGAAAAGCACTTACATTGAGAGGGGTTGCGAAACTTCTAAGAATTAACGAGTTTCCGAAATACCAGCAAGTATTTTTTCACCCAATCTTGATGATACTTGGTGGTAATGATCAGTACACAAATCCCACTTACCTCACCAAATTTTGTTCTTCTAGGTTTAAGCGTTCGTCTACTGTAGCAGTTTTTATATTTAGGTTTCACTCTGTTCTCTCCTATACAGATAGATGAATTGGGAACTCTAAATCCAACATGGTTTGTAGTAGCTCTTTGAAACTTGACAAAATAAAGGAGTTCTCAGTTTTGTCTCTATGGTTTGTTTCTTCTTCAAGTAGCCCTTGGCACAGACTGTGGAAAAGCACTTTCATTGAGTGGGGTTTCCAAGCTTCTAAGAATTAACGAGTTTCCAAAACCAGCAAATATTTTTTCACAAAATCTTGATGATACTTGGTGGTAATGATCAGTGCACAAATCCCACTTGGCTCACCAAATTTTATTCTACCATGTTGAAGCGTTAGTCTACAGTATCAGTTTTTATATTTAGGTTTCACTCTGTTCTCTCCCATAGAGATAGATGAATTTGGAACCCTAAATCCAACATGGTTTGTAGTAGCTCTATGAAACTTGACAAAATAAAGTAGTTCTCAGTATTGTCTCTATGGTTTGTTTCCTCTTCAAGTAGCCCTAAGCAGAGACTGTGGAAAAGCACTTTCATTGAAAGGGGTTGCCAAGCTTCCAAGAAATTACGAGTTTCCGAAATACCGGCAAATATTTTTTCACCCAATCTTGATGATACGTGGTGGTAATGACAAGTACACACATCCCACTTGGCTCAGCAAATTTTGTTCTTCTAGGTTGGAGCGTTCGTTTACAGTAGCAGTATTTATTTTAAGTTTCCCTCTGTTCTCTCCTATATAGATAGATGAATTTGGAACTCTAAATCCAACATGGTTTGTAGTAGCTCTTTGAAACTTGACAAAATAAAGGAGTTCTCAGATTTTTCTCTATTTTTTGTGTCCTCTTCAAGTAGCCCTAGGCACAGACTGTGGAAAACCACTTGTATTGAGTGGGGTTGCCAAGCTGTAAGAATTAACGAGTTTCCGAAATACAAGCAAATATTTTTTATTCCAATTTGATGATACTTGGTGGTAATTATCAGTACACAAATCCCACTTGGCTCACCAAATTTTGTTCTACTAGGTTGCAGCATTCGTCTACAGTATCGGTTTTTATATTTAGGTTTCCCTCTGTTCTCTCCTATATAGATAGATGAATTTGGAACTCTAAAACCAACATGGTTTGTACTAGCTCTTTGAAACATGAAAAAATAAAGGAGTTCTCAGTTTTGTCTCTATGGTTTGTTTCCTCTTCAAGTAGCCCTAAGCAGAGACTGTGGAAAAGCACTTTCATTGAAAGGGGTTGCCAAGCTTCCATGAAATTACGAGTTTCCGAAATACTGGCAAATATTTTTTCAACAATCTTGATGATACGTGGTGGTAATGACAAGTACACACATCCCACATGGCTCACGAAATTTTGTTCATCTAGGTTGAAGCGTTCGTTTACAGTAGCAGTTTTTATTTTTAAGTTTCCTTGTTCTCTCCTATATAGATAGATGAATTTGGAACTCTAAATCAAACATGGTTTGTAGTAGCTCTTTCAGACTTGACAAAATAAAGGAGTTCTCAGTTTTGTCTCTATGTTTTGTTTCCTCTTCAAGTAGCCCTAGGCACAGACTGTGGAAAAGCACTTACATTGAGAGGGGTTGCCAAACTTCTAAGAATTAACGAGTTTCCGAAATACCAGCAAGTAATTTTTCACCCAATCTTGATGATACTTGGTGGTAATGATCAGTACACAAATCCCACTTGGCTCAACAAATTTTGTTCTTCTAGGTTGAAGCGTTTGTTTACAGTAGCAGTTTTTATTTTTAGGTTTCACTCTGTTCTCTCCTATATAATGAGATGAATTTGGAACTCTAAATCCAACATGATTTGTAGTAGCTCTTTTAAACTTGACAAAATAAAGTAGTTCTCAGTTTTGTTTCTATGGTTTGTTTCCTCTTCAAGTAGCCCTAGGCAAGACTGTGGAAAGCACTTTCATTTGAGAGGGGTTGCCAAGCTTCTAAGAATTAACGAGTTTCCGAAATACCAGCAAATATTTTTTTTCACCCAATCTTGATGATACTTGGTGGTAATGATCAGTACACAAATCCCATTGGCTCACCAAATTTTGTTCTTCTAGGTTAAATCGTGGGTCTACAGCAGCATTTTTTATTTTTAGGTTTCACTCTGTTCTCTCCTATATAGATAGATGTATTTGGAAGTCTAAATCCAACATGATTTGTAGTAGCTCTTTGAAACTTGACAAAATAAAGGAGTCCTCAGTTTTGTCTCTATGATTTGTTTCGTCTTCAAGTAGCCCTAAGCAGAGACTGAGGAAAATCATTTTCATTGAGAGTGGTTGCCAATCTTCTAAGAAATAATGAGTTTCTGAAATACCAGCAAATATTTTTTCACCCAATCTTGATGATACTTGGTGGTAATGATCAGTACACAAATCCCACTTACCTCACCAAATTTTGTTCTTCGAGGTTTAAGCGTTAGTCTACTGTAGCAGTTTTTATATTTAGGTTTCCCTCTGTTCTCTCCTATATAGATAGATGAATTGGGAACTCTAAATCCAACATGGTTTGTAGTAGCTCTTTGAAACTTGACAAAATAAAGGAGTTCTCAGTTTTGTCTCTATGGTTTGTTTCCTCTTCAAGTAGCCCTTTGCACAGACTGTGGAAAAGCACTTTCATTGAGAGGGGTTACCAAGCTTCTAAGAATTAACGAGTTTCCAAAACCAGCAAATATTTTTTCACAAAATCTTGATGATACTTGGTGGTAATGATCAGTACACAAATCCCACTTGGCTCACCAAATTTTATTCTACTAGGTTGAAGCCTTAGTCTACAGTATCAGTTTTTATATTTAGGTTTCACTCTGTTCTCTCTTATATAGATAGATGAATTTGGAACCCTAAATCCAACATTGTTTGTAGTAGCTCTATGAAACTTGACAAAATAAAGTAGTTCTCAGTTTTGTCTCTATGGTTTGTTTCCTCTTCAGGTACCCTAAGCAGAGACTGTGGAAAAGCACTTTCATTGAAAGGGGTTGCCAAGCTTCCAAGAAATTACGAGTTTCCGAAATACCGGCAAATATTTTTTCACCCAATCTTGATGATACGTGGTGGTAATGACAAGTACACACATCCCACTTGGCTCAGCAAATTTTGTTCTTCTAGGTTGGAGCGTTCGTTTACAGTAGCAGTATTTATTTTTAAGTTTCCCTCTGTTCTCTCCTATATAGATAGATGAATTTGGAACTCTAAATCCAACATGGTTTGTAGTAGCTCTTTGAAACTTGACAAAATAAAGGAGTTCTCAGATTTTTCTCTATTTTTTGTGTCCTCTTCAAGTAGCCCTAGGCACAGACTGTGGAAAACCACTTTTATTGAGTGGGGTTGCCAAGCTGTAAGAATTAACGAGTTTCCGAAATACAAGCAAATATTTTTTCTTCCAATCTGATGATACTTGGTCTAATGATCAGTACACAAATCCCACTTGGCTCAACAAATTTTGTTCTACTAGGTTGCAGCATTCGTCTACAGTATCGGTTTTTGTATTTAGGTTTCCCTCTGTTCTCTCCTATATAGATAGATGAATTTCGAACTCTAAAACCCACATGGTTTGTACTAGCTCTTTGAAACTTGAAAAAATAAAGGAGTTCTCAGTTTTGTCTCTATGGTTTGTTTCCTCTTCAAGTAGCCCTAAGCAGAGACTGTGGAAAAGCACTTTCATTGAAAGTGGTTGCCAAGCTTCCATGAAATTACGAGTTTCCGAAATACCGGCAAATATTTTTTCACCCAATCTTGATGATACGTGGTGGTAATGACAAGTACACACATCCCACTTGGCTCACGAAATTTTGTTCATCTAGGTTGAAGCGTTCGTTTACAGTAGCAGTTTTTATTTTTAAGTTTCCTTGTTCTCTCCTATATAATGAGATGAATTTGGAACTCTAAATCCAACATGGTTTGTAGTAGCTCTTTGAAACTTGAGGAAAAAAAAAGTAGTTCTCAGTTTTGTTTCTATGATTTGTTTTCTCTTCAAGTAGCCCTAGGCAGAGACTGTTGAAAAGCACTTTCATTGAGACGGGTTGCCAAGCTTCTAAGAAATAACGAGTTTCCGAAATAACAGCAAATATTTTTCCACCCAATCTTGATGATACATGGTGGTAATGATCAGTTCACAAATCCCACTTGACTCAATAAATTTTGTTCTTCTACTTTGAAGCGTTCGTTTACAGGAGCATTAGGTTTCCCTCTATTCTCTCCTATATAGATAGATGAATTTGGAACTCTAAATCCAACATGGTTTGTAGTAGCTCTTTAAAACTTGCCCAAAAAACGTAGTTCTCAGTTTCGTCTCTATTATTTGTTTCCTCTTCAACTAGCCCAAGGCAAGACTGTGGAAAAACACTTTCATTGAGAGGGGTTCCCAAGCTTCTAAGAATTAACGAGTTTCTGAAATACCAGCAAATATTTTTTCACACAATCTTGATGATACTTGGTAGTAATGATCAGTACACAAATCCCACTTGGCTCAAAAAATTTTGTTCTTCTAGGTTGAAGCGTTCCTCTACAGTAGCAGTTTTTATATTTAGGTTTCCCTCTGTTCTCTCCCATATCAATAGATGAATTAGGAACTCTAAATCCAACATGGTTTGTAGTAGCTCTTTGAAGCTTGACAAAAAAGTAGTTCTCAGTTTTGTCTCTATGGTTTGTTTCCTCTTCAAGTAGCCCTAAGCAGAGACTGTGGTAAAGCACTTTCATTGAAAGGGGTTGCCAATCTTCCAAGAAATTACGAGTTTCCGAAATACCAGCAAATATGTTTTCTCCCAATCTTGATGATACTTGGTGGTAATGATCAGTACACAAATCCCACTTGGCTCACCAAATTTTGTTCTTCTAGGTTGAAGCGTTCGTCTACAGTACCAGTTTTTATATTTAGGTTTCCCTCTGTCCTCTCCTATACAGATAGATGAATTTGGATCTCTAAATCCAACATGGTTTGTAGTAGCTGTTTGAAACTTGAGGAAAAAAAAAGTAGTTCTCAGTTTTGTTTCTATGATTTGTTTTCTCTTCAAGTAGCCCTAGGCAGAGACTGTTGAAAAGCACTTTCATTGAGACGGGTTGCCAAGCTTCTAAGAAATAACGAGTTTCCGAAATAACAGCAAATATTTTTCCACCCAATCTTGATGATACATGGTGGTAATGATCAGTTCACAAATCCCACTTGACTCAATAAATTTTGTTCTTCTACTTTGAAGCGTTCGTTTACAGGAGCATTAGGTTTCCCTCTATTCTCTCCTATATAGATAGATGAATTTGGAACTCTAAATCCAACATGGTTTGTAGTAGCTCTTTAAAACTTGCCCAAAAAACGTAGTTCTCAGTTTCGTCTCTATTATTTGTTTCCTCTTCAACTAGCCCTAGGCAAGACTGTGGAAAAACACTTTCATTGAGAGGGGTTCCCAAGCTTCTAAGAATTAACGAGTTTCTGAAATACCAGCAAATATTTTTTCACACAATCTTGATGATACTTGGTAGTAATGATCAGTACACAAATCCCACTTGGCTCAAAAAATTTTGTTCTTCTAGGTTGAAGCGTTCCTCTACAGTAGCAGTTTTTATATTTAGGTTTCCCTCTGTTCTCTCCCATATCAATAGATGAATTAGGCACTCTAAATCCAACATGGTTTGTAGTAGCTCTTTGAAGCTTGACAAAAAAGTAGTTCTCAGTTTTGTCTCTATGGTTTGTTTCCTCTTCAAGTAGCCCTAAGCAGAGACTGTGGTAAAGCACTTTCATTGAAAGGGGTTGCCAATCTTCCAAGAAATTACGAGTTTCCGAAATACCAGCAAATATTTTTTCACCCAATCTTGATGATACGTGGTGGTAATGACAAGTACACAAATCCCACTTGGCTCAACAATTTTGTTCTTCTAGGTTGAAGCGTTTTTTTTTTACTTTAGCAGTTTTTATTTTTAGGTTTCACTCTGTTCTCTCCTATATAGATAGAAAAATTTGGAACTCTAAATCCAACATAGTTTTTAGTAGCTCTTTGAAACTTGATAAAATAAAGTAGTTCTCAGTTTTTTCTCTATGGTTTGTTTCCTCTTCACGTAGCCCTAAGCAGAGACTGTGGAAAAGCACTTTCATTGAAAGGGGTTGCCAAGCTTCCAAGAAATTACAAGTTTCCGAAATACCAGCCAATATTTTTTCACCCAATCTTGAGGTACGTGGTGGTAATGACAAGTACACAAATCCCACTTGGCTCACCAAATTTTGTTTTTCTAGGTTGAAGCGTTCGTCTACAGTGGCATTTTTTATATTTAGGTTTCACTCGGTTCTCTCCCGTAAAGATAGATTAATTTGGAACTCTAAATCCAACACGGTTTTTAGTAGCTCTTTGAAACTTGACAAAAAAAAGTAGTTCTCAGTTTTGTCTCTATGGTTTGTTTCCTCTTCAAGTAGCCCTAAGCAGAGACTTTGAAAAAGCACTTTCATTGAAAGGGGTTACCAATTTTCCAGGAAATTACGAGTTTTCAAAATACCAGCAAATATTTATTCACCCAATATGGATGATACTTGGTGGTAATGACAAGCACACAAATCCCACCTGGCTAACCAAATTTTGTTCTTCTAGGTTGAAGCGTTCCGTTACAGTAGCAGTTTTTATTTTTAGGTTTCACTCTGTTATCTTCTATATAGATAGATGAATTTGGAACTCTAAATCCAACAAGGTTTGTAGTAGCTCTTTGAAACTTGACAGATAAAAGTAGTTCTCAGTTTTGTCTCTATGGTTGGTTTCCTCTTCAAGTGGCCCTAGGCAAAGACTGTGGAAAAGCACTTTCATTGAGGGGGTTTGCCAAGCTTCTAAGAAAAAACGAGTTTCCGAAATACCAGCAAATATTTTTTCACCCAATCTTGATGATACTTGGTGGTAATGATCAGTACACCACCCCACTTGGCTCACCAAATTTTGTTCTTCTAGGTTGAAGCGTTCGTCTATAGTAGCAGATTTATATTTAGGTTTCACTCAGTTCTCTCCTATATAGATAGATAAATTTGGAACTTGAAATCCAACATGGTTTGTAGTAGCTCTTTGAAACTTGATAAAATAAAGTAGATCTCAGTTTTGTCTCTATGGTTTGTTTCCTCTTCAAGTAGCCCTAGGCACAGACTGTGGAAAAGCACTTTCATTGAGAGGGGTTGAAAGCTTCTAAGAAATAATTAGTTTCCGAAATACCAGCAAATATTTTTTCACCCAATCTTGATTATACTTGGTGGTAATGATTGGTACAAAAATCCCACTTGACTCACCAAATTTTGTTCTTCAAGATTGAAGCGTTCGTCTACAGTAGCAGTTTTTATATTTAGGTTTCCCTCGGTTCTCTCCTAAATAGATAGATGAATTTGGAACTCTAAATCCAGCATAGTTTGTAGTAGCTCTTGGAAACTTGAAAAAACAAAAGAGTTCTTTGTTTTGTCTCTATGGTTTGTTTCCTCTTCAGGTAGCCCTCTGCACAGACTGTGGAAAAGCCCTTTCATTGAGATGGGTTGCCAAGCTTCTAAGAAATAACGAATTTCCGAAATACCAGCAAATATATTTTCACCCAATCTTGATGATACTTGGTGGTAATGATCAGTACACAAATCCCACTTGGCTCACCAAATTTTGTTCTTCTAGGTTGAAGCGTTCGTCTACAGTAGCAGTTTTTATATTTAGGTTTCCCTCTGTTCTCTCATATATAGATAGATGAATTTGGAACTCTAAATCCAACATGGTTTGTAGTAGCTCTTTGAAACTTGACCAACAAAAAGTAGTTCTGAGTTTTGTCTCTATGGTTTGTTTCCTCTTCAAGTAGCACTAGGAACAGACTGTTGAAAAGCACTTTCATTGAGACGGGTTGCCAAGATTCTAAGAAATAACGAGTTTCCGAAATACCAGCAAATATTTTTCCACACAATCTTGATGATACTTGGTGATAATGATCAGTTCACAAATCCCACTTGACTCACTAAATTTTGTTCTTCTACTTTGAAGCGCTCGTTTACAGTAGCATTAGGTTTCTTTCTATTCTCTCCTATATAGATAGATGAATTTGGAACTCTAAATCCAACATGGTTTGTAGTAGCTCTTTAAAACTTGCCCAAAAAACGTAGTTCTCAGTTTTGTCTCTATGATTTGTTTTCTCTTCAAGTAGCCCTAAGCAGAGACTGTGGAAAAGCACTTTCATTGAAAGGGGTTGACAAGCATCAAGAAATTACGAGTTTCTGAAATACCAGCAAATATTTTCTCACCCAATCTTGATGGTACTTGGTGGTAATGATCAGTACACAAATCCCCCTTGAATCACCAAATTTTGTTCTTCTAGTTTGAAGCGTTCGATTACAGTAGCAGTTTATATTTTTAGGTTTCCCTCTGTTGTCTCCTATATACATAGATGAATTTGGAACTCTAAATCCAACATGTCTTGTAGTAGCTCATTGAAACTTGACAAAATAAAGGAGTTCTCAGTTTTCTCTCCATGGTTTGTTTCCTCTTCAACTAGCCCTAGGCAAGACTGTTGAAAAACACTATCATTGAGAGGGGTTCCCAAGCTTCTAAGAATTAACGAGTTTCTGAAATACCAGCAAATATTTTTTCACACAATCTTGATGATACTTGGTAGTAATGATCAGTACACAAATCCCACTTGGCTCAAAAAATTTTGTTCTTCTAGGTTGAAGCGTTCCTCTACAGTAGCAGTTTTTATATTTAGGTTTCCCTCTGTTCTCTCCCATATCAATAGATGAATTAGGAACTCTAAATCCAACATGGTTTGTAGTAGCTCTTTGAAGCTTGACAAAAAAAGTAGTTCTCAGTTTTGTCTCTATGGTTTGTTTCCTCTTCAAGTAGCCCTAAGCAGAGACTGTGGTAAAGCACTTTCATTGAAAGGGGTTGCCAATCTTCCAAGAAATTACGAGTTTCTGAAATACCAGCAAATATTTTTTCACCCAATCTTGATGATACGTGGTGGTAATGACAAGTACACAAATCCCACTTGGCTCAACAATTTTGTTCTTCTAGGTTGAAGCGTTTTTTTTTTTTACTTTAGCAGTTTTTATTTTTAGGTTTCACTCTGTTCTCTCCTATATAGATAGAAGAATTTGGAACTCTAAATCCAACATAGTTTTTAGTAGCTCTTTGAAACTTGATAAAATAAAGTAGTTCTCAGTTTTTTCTCTATGGTTTGTTTCCTCTTCACGTAGCCCTAAGCAGAGACTGTGGAAAAGCACTTTCATTGAAAGGGGTTGCCAAGCTTCCAAGAAATTACAAGTTTCCGAAATACCAGCCAATATTTTTTCACCCAATCTTGAGGTACGTGGTGGTAGTGACAAGTACACAAATCCCACTTGGCTCACCAAATTTTGTTTTTCTAGGTTTAAGCGTTCGTCTACAGTGACATTTTTTATATTTAGGTTTCACTCGGTTCTCTCCCATAAAGATAGATTAATTTGGAACTCTAAATCCAACACGGTTTGTAGTAGTTCTTTGAAACTTGACAAAATAAAGGAGTTCTCAGTTTTGTCTCTATGCTTTGTTTCCTCTTCAAGTAGCCCTAGGCACAGACTGTGGAAAAGCACTTTCATTGATAGGGGTTTCCAAACTTCTAAGAAATAAAGAGTTTTCAAAATACCAGCAAATATTTTTTCACCCAATCTTGATGATACTTGGTGGTAATGATCAGTACACAAATCCCACTTGGCTCACCAAATTTTGTTCTTCTAGGTTGACGTGTTCGTCTACAGTAGCAGTTTTTATATTTAGGTCTCCCTCTGTTCTGTCCTATATAGATAGATGAATTTGGAACTCTAAATCCAATCTGGTTTGTAGTAGCTCTTAGAAGCTTGACAAAAAAAGTAGTTCTCAGTTTTGTCTCTATGGTTTGTTTCCTCTTCAAGTAGCCCTAAGCAGAGACTGTGGTAAAGCACTTTCATTGAAAAGGGTTGCCAATCTTCCAAGAAATTACGAGTTTCCGAAATACCAGCAAATATTTTTTCACCCAATCTTGATGATACCTCGTGGTAATGACAAGTACACAAATCCCACTTGGCTCAACAATTTTCCTCTTCTAGGTTGAAGCGTTTTTTTTTTTTTTACTTTAGCAGTCTTTATTTTTAGGTTTTACTCTGTTCTCTTCTATATAGATAAAAAATTTGGAACACTAAATCCAACATGGTTTATAGTAGCTCTTTGAAACTTGACACAAAAAAGTCGTTCTCAGTTTTGTCTCTATGATTTGTTTCCTCTTCAAGTAGCCCTAAACAGAGACTGTGGAAAAGCACTTTCATTGAAAGGGGTTGCGAAGTTTCCAAGAAATTACGAGTTTCCGAAATACCAGCAAATACTTATTCACCCAATCTGGATGATACGTGGGGGTAATGACAAGCACACAATTCCCACCTGACTCACAAATTTTGTTCTCTAGGTTGAAGCGTTCGTTTACAGTAGCAGTATTTATTTTTAGGTTTCACTCAGTCTCTCCTATATAGATAGATGAATTTGGAACTCTAAATCCAACATGGTTTTTAGTAGCTCTTTGAAACTTGACAAAATAAAGTAGTTCTCAGTTTTTTCTCTATGGTTTGTTTTCTCTTCAAGTAGCCCTAGGCAAAGACTGTGGAAAAGCACTTTCATTGAAAGCGGTTGCCAAGCTACTAAGAAATAACGAGTTTCCGAAATACCAGCAAATATTTTTTCACCCAATCTTGATGATACTTGGTGGTAATGATCGGTACACAAGTTCCACTTGGCTCATCAAATTTTGTTCTTCTAGGTTGAAGCGTTCGTCTACTGTAGCAGTTTTTATATTTAGGTTTCACTCTGTTCTCTCCTATATAGATGGATAAATTTGGAACTCTAAATCCAACATGGTTTGTAGTAGCTATTTGAAACTTGACAAGATAAAGTAGTTCTCAGTTTTCTCTCTATGGTTTGTTTCCTCTTTAAGTAGCCCTAGGTACAGACTGTGGAAAAGCACTTTCATTGAAAGGGGTTGCCAAGCTTCCGAGAAATTACGAGTTTCCGAAATACCAGCAAATATTTTTTCACCAAATCTGGATGATACGTTGTGGTAATGATCAGTACACAAATCCCACTTGGCTCAAAAAATTTTGTTCTTAAAAGTTGAAGCGGTCCTCTACAGTAGCAGTTTTTATATTTAGGATTCCCTCTGTTCTCTCATGTATAGATAGATGAATTTGGAACTCTAAATCCAACATGCTTTGTAGCAGCTCTATGAATCTTGACAAAATAAAGTAGATCTCAGTTTTGTCTCTATTGTTTGTTTCCTCTTCAAATAGCCCTAGGCATAGACTGTGGAAAAGCACTTTCATGAGAGGGTTTGCCAAGTATCTAAGAAATAAAGAGTTTCCGAAATACCAACAAATATTTTTTCACCCAATCTTGATGATACTAGGTGGTAATGATCAGTACACAAATCCCACTTGGCTTACCAAATTTTGTTCTTCTAGGTTGAAGCGTTCATCTACAGTTGCTGTTTTAATATATAGGTTTCCCTCAATTCTCTCCTATATAGATAAATGGATTTGGAACTCTAAATCCAACATGGTTTGTAGTAGCTCTTTGAAACTTGACAAAATAAAGAAGTTCTCAGTTTTGTCTAAATGGTTTGTTTCCTCTTCAAGTAGCCCTAGGCACAGACTGCGGAAAAGCACTGTCATTGAAAGGGGTTGCCAAGCTTCCAAGAAATTACGATTTTCCGAATACTAGCAAATAGTTTTTTCACCCAATCTTGATGATACCTGGTGGTAATGATCAGTACACAAATCCCACTTGGTTCACCAAATTTTGTTCTTCTAGGTTGAAGCGTTCCTCTACAGTAGCAGTTTTTATATTTAGGTTTCCCTCTGTTCTCTCCTATATAAATAGATGAATTTGGAACTCTAAATCCAACATGGTTTGTAGTAGCTCTTTGAAACTTGACAAAATAAAAAAGTTCTCAGTGTTGTCTCTATGGTATGTTTCCTCTTCAAGTAGCCGTAATCAGAAACTGTGGAAAAATTCTTTCATTGAAAGGAGTTGTCAAGCTTCCCAGAAAATATGATTTTCTGAAATACCAGCAAATATTTGTTCACCCAATTTTGATGATACATGGTGGTAATGACAAGTACCCAAATCCCACTTGGCTCACCAAATATTGTTCTTCTAGGTTGAAGCGTTTGTTTACTTTAGCAGTTTTTATTTTTAGGTTTCACTCTGTTATCTACTATATAGATAGAAGAATGTGGAACTCTAAATCCAACATGGTTTTCAGTAGCTCTTTGAAACTTGAAAAAAAAAAGTAGTTCTCAGTTTTGTCTCTATGATTGGTTTCCTCTTCAAGTAGACCTAGGCACAGAATGTGGAAAAGCAGTTTCATTGAAAGGGGTTGCCAAGCTTGAAAGAAATTACGAGTTTCCGAAATACCAGCAAATATTGTTTAACCCAATCTGTTTGATACTTGGTGGTAATGACAAGTACACAAATCCCACTTGGCTCACCAAATTTTGTTCTTCTAGGTAGACGCGTTCATCTACAGTAGCAATTTTTATATTTAGGTTTCCCTCTGTTCTCTCTTATATAGATAGATGAATTTGGAACTCTAAATCCAACATGGTTCGTAGGAGCTCTTTGAAACTTGAAAAATAAAGGAGTTCTCAGTTTTGTCTCTATGGTTTGTTTCCTCTTCAAGTAACCCTAGGCACAGACTGTGGAAAGCACTTTCATTGAGAGGGGTTGCCAAGCTTCTAAGAATTAAAGAGTTTCCGAAATACCAGCAAAAATTTTTTCACCCAATCTTGATGATACTAGGTCGTATTGATCAGAACACAAATCCCACATGGCTCACCAAATTTTGTTCTTCTAGGTTGATGCGTTCGTTTACAGTA
This sequence comes from Callospermophilus lateralis, assembly GCF_048772815.1. Lineage (NCBI taxonomy): Eukaryota > Metazoa > Chordata > Mammalia > Rodentia > Sciuridae > Callospermophilus > Callospermophilus lateralis. The sequence goes on from NW_027516114.1 coordinate 34,223, forward strand.
GCAGTTTTTATTTTTAGGTGTCACTCTGTTCTCTCCTATATAGATAGATGAATTTGGAACTCTAAATACAACATGATTTGTAGTAGCTGTTTGAAACTTAACAAAATAGAGGAGTTTTCAATTTTGTTTCTATGGTTTGATTCCTCTTCAAGTATCCCTAGGCACAGACTGTGGAAAAGCACCTTCATTGAGAGGGGTTGCCAAGCTTCTAAGATATAACGAGTTTCCGAAACACCAGCAAATATTTTTTCACCCAATCTTGATGATACTTTTTGGTAATGATCAGTACACAAATCCCACTTGGATCACCAAATTTTGTTCTTCTAGGTTTAAACATTCGTGTACTGTAGCAGTTTTTATATTTAGGTTTCACTCTGTTCTCTCTTATGTATATAGATGAATTTGGAAGTCTAAATTCAACACGGTTTGTTGTAGCTCTTTGAAACTTGACAAAATAAAGGAGTTCTCAGTTTTGTCTCTACGGTTTGTTTCCTCTTCAAGTAGCCCTAGGCACAGTCGGTGGAAAAGCACTTTCCATGAGAGGGGTTGCCAAGCTTCTAAGAATTAACGAGTTTCCGAAATGCCAGCAAATATTTTTTCACCCAATCTTGATGATACTTGGAGGTAATGATCAGTACACAAATCACACTAGGCTCACCAAAGTTTGTTATTCTAGGTTGACGCGTTCGTCTACAGAAGCAGTTTTTATATTTAGGTTTCCCTCTGTTCTCTCCTATATAGACAGATGAATTTGGAACTCTAAATCAAATATGGTTTGTAGTAGCTATTTGAAACTTGACAAAATAAAGGAGTTCTCAGTTTTCTGTCTATGGTTTGTTTCCTCTTCAAGTAGCCCTAGGCACAGACTGTGGAAATGCACTTTCATTGACAGGGGTTGAGAAGCTTCTAAGAATTAACGAGTTTCCAAAATAGCAGCAAATATTTTTTAACCCAAACTTGATGATACTTGGTGGTCATGATCAGTACACAGATCCCATTTGGCTAACCAAATTTTGTTCTTCTAGGTTGAAGTGTTCGTCTGCAGTAGCAGTTTTTATATTTAGGTTTCCATCTGTTCTCTCCTATATAGATAGATGACTTTGGAACTCTAAATCCAACATGATTAGTAGTAGCTCTTTGAAACTTGACAAAATAAAGAAGTTCTCAATTTTGTCTCTATGGTTTGATTCCTCTTCAAGTAGCCCTAGGCACAGACGGTGAAAAAGCACTTTCATTGAGAGGGGTTGCCAAGCTTCTAAGATATAACGAGTTTCCGAAACACCAGCAAATAGTTTTTCACCCAATCTTCATTATACTTGGTGGTCATGATCAGTACACAAATCCCACTTGGCTCACCAAATCTTGTTCTTCTAGGTTGAAGCGTTCGTCTACTGTAGCAGTTTTTATATTTAGGTTTCACTCTGTTCTCTCGTATATAGATAGATGAATTTGGAAGTCTAAATCCAACATGGTTTGTAGTAGCTCTTTGAAACTTGACAAAATAAAGGAGTTCTCAGTTTTGTCTCTATGGTTTGTTTCCTCTTCAAGTAACGCTTGGCACAGACTGTGGAAAAGCACCTTCATTGAGAGGGGTTGCCAAACTTCTAAGAATTAACGAGTTTCCAAAATACCAGCAAATATTTTTTCACCCAATCTTGATAATACGTGGTGGTAATGATCAGTACACAAATCCCACTTGGCTCACCAAATTTTGTTCTTCTAGGTTGAAGCGTTCATCTACAGTAGCAGTTTTTATATTTAGGTTTCCCTCTGTTCTCTCCTACATAGATAGATGACTTTGGAACTCTAAATCCAACATGGTTCGCGATAGTAGCTCTTTGAAACTTGACAAAATAAAGGAGTTCTCAGGTTTTTCTCTATGGTTTGTTTCCTCTTCAAGTAACGCTAGGCACAGACTGTGGCAAGCACTGTCATTGAGAGGGGTTGCCAAGCTTCTAAGATATAACGAGTTGCCGAAACACCAGCAAATATTTTTTCACTCAATCTTGATGATACTTGGTGGTCATGATAAGTACACAAATCCCACTTGGCTCACCAAATTTTGTTATTCTAGGTAGACGCGTTCATCTACAGTAGCAGTTTTTATATTTAGGTTTCCCTCTGTTCTCTCTTATATAGATAGATGAATTGGAACTCTAAATCCAACATGGTTCGTAGTAGCTCTTTGAAACTTGAAAAATAAAGGAGTTCTCAGTTTTGTCTCTATGGTTTGTTTCCTCTTCAAGTAACCCTAGGCACAGACTGTGGAAAGCTCTTTCATTCAGAGGAGTTGCCAAGCTTCTAAGAATCAAGGAGTTTCCGAAATACCAGCAAATATTTTTCACCCTATCTTGATGATCCTTGGTGGTAATGATCAGTACAAAAATCCCACTTGGCTCACCAAATTTTGTTCTTCTAAGTTGAAGCGTTCGTCTACAGTAGCAGTTTTTATATTTAGGTTTCCCTCTGTTCTCTCCTATATAGATACATGAAATTTGGAACTCTAAATCCAACATGGTTCGTAGTAGCTCTTGGAAACTTGACAAAATAAAGGACTTCTCAGTTTTTCTCCTATGGTTTGTTTCCTCTTCAAGTAGCCCTAGGCACAGACTGTGGAAAAGCACATTCATCGAGATTGGTTGCCAAGCTTCTAAGAATTAACGAGTTTCCGAATAGCAGCAAATATTTTTTACCCAATCTTGTTTATATTTGGTGGTAATGATCAGTACACAAATCCCACTTGGCTCACCAAATTTTGTTCTTCTAGGTTGAAGCGTTCGTCTACAGTAGCAGTTTTTTATATTTAGGTTTCCCTCTGTTCTCTCCTATATGGATAGATGAATTTGGAACTCTAAATCCAACATGGTTTGATGTAGCTCTTTGAAACTTGGCAAATAAAGGAGTTCTCAGTTTTGTCTCTATGGTTTGTTTCCTATTCAAGTAGCCCTAGGCAGAGATTGTGGAAAAGCACTTTCATTGAGAGGGGTTGCCAAGCTTCTAAGAATTAACGAGTTTTCCAAAATACCAGCAAATATTTTTTCACCCAATCTTGATGATACTTGGTGGTAATGATCATTACACAAATCCTAGTTGGCTCACCAAATTTGTTCTTCTAGGTTGACGCGTTCGTCTATAGTATCAGTTTTTATATTTAGGTTTCCCTTTTTTCTCTCCTATATAGATAGATGAATTTGGAACTCCAAATCCCAACATGGTTCGTAGTAGGTTTTGAAAACATGACAAAATAAAGGAGTTCTCAGATTTGTCTCTATGGTTTGTTTACTCTTCAAGTAGCCTAGGCACAGACTGTGGAAAAGCACTTTCATCGAGAGGTGTTGCCAAGCTTCTAAGTATTAACGAGTTTCCGATATACCAGCAAATATTTTTTCACCCCATCTTGATGATACTTGGTGGTAATGCTCAGTACACAAATCCCACTTGGCTCAACAAATTTTGTTCTTCTAGGTTGAAGCGTTCGTCTACAGTATCAGTTTTTATATTTAGGTTTCCCTCTGTTCTCTCCTATATAGATAGATGAATTTGGAACTCCAAATCCAACATGGCTTGTAGTAGCTCTTTAAAACTTGACAAAATGAAGAGTTCTCAGTTTTGTCTCTATGGTTTGTTTCCTCTTTAAGTAGCCCTAAGCACAGACTGTGGAAAAGCACTTTCATTGAGAGGAGTTGCCAAGCTTCTAAGATTTTACGATTTTCCGAAATTACAGCACATATTTTTTCAACCAATCTTGATGATACTTGGTGGTAATGGTCAGTACACAAATCCTACTTGGCTCACCAAATTTTGTTCTTCTAGGTTGAAGCGTTCGTCTACAGTATCAGTTTTTATATTTAGGTTTCCCTCTGTTCTCTCCTATATGGATAGATGAATTTGGAACTCTAAATCCAACATGGTTTGTTGTAGCTCTTTGAAACTTGACAAAATAAAGGAGTTCTCAGTTTTGTCTCTATGCTTTGATTCCTCTTCAAGTTGCCCTAGGCAGAGACTGTGGAAAAGCACATTCATTGAGAGGGGTTGCCAAGTTTCTAAGAATTAACGAGTTTCCAAAATACCAGCAAATATTTTTTCACCCAATCTTGATGATACTTGGTGTTAATGATCAGTACACAAATCCCACTTGGGTAACCAAATTTTGTTCTTCTAGGTTGAAGCGTTCGTCTACAGTATCAGTTTTTATATTTAGGTTTCCCTCTGTTCTCTCCTATATAGATAGATGAATTTGGAACACTAGATCCAACATGGTTCGTAGTAGCTCTTTGAAACTTGACAAAATAAAGGAGTTCTCACATTTGTCTCTATGGTTTGTTTCCTCTTCAAGTAGCCCTAGGCACAGACTGTGGAAAAGCACTTTCATCGAGAGGGGTTGCCAAGCTTCTAAGTATTAACGAGTTTCCGATATACCAGCAAATATTTTTTCACCCCAACTTGATGATACGTGGTGGTAATGATCAGTACACATATCCCACTTGGCTCACCAAATTTTGTTCTTCTAGGTTGGAGCGTTCATCTACAGTATCAGTTTTTATATTTAGGTTTCCCTCTGCTCTCTCCTATATAGATAGATGAATTTGGAACTCTAAATTCAACATGTTTCATAGTAGCTCTTTGGAACATGACAAAATAAAGTAGTTCTCAGTTTTGTCTCTATGGTTTGTTTCCTCTTTATGTAGCCCTAGGCACAGACTGTGGAAAAGCAATTTCATTGAGAGGGGTTGCCAAGCTTCAAAATATTTACGAGTTTCCGAAATACCCGCAAATATTTTTTCACCCAATCTCTATGATACTTGGTGGTAATGATCAGTACACAAATCCCACTTGGCTCACCAAATTTTGTTTTTCTAGGTTGAGGCGTTCGTCTACAGTATCAGTTTTTATATTTAGGTTTCCCTCTGTTCTCTCCTATATAGATAGATGAATTTGGAACTCTAAATCCAACATGGTTCGTAGTAGCTCTTTGAAACTTGACAAAATAAAGGACTTCTCAGTTTTTTCTCTATGGTTTGTTTCCTCTTCAAGTAGCGCTAGGCACAGACTGTGGAAAAGCACATTCATCGTGAGGGGTTGCCAAGCTTCTAAGAATTAATGAGTTTCCGAAATACCAGCAAATATTTTTTCACCCAATCTTGATTATACTTGGTGGTAATGATCAGTACACAATTCCCACTTGGCTCACCAAATTTTGTTCTTCTAAGTTGAAGCGTTCGTCTACAGTAGCAGTTTTTATATTTAGGTTTCCCTCTGTTCTCTCCTATATAGATAGATGAATTTGGAACTCTAAATCCAACATGGCTTGTTGTAGCTCTTTGAAACTTGACAAAATAAAGGAGTTCTCCGTTTTGTCTCTATGGTTTGTTTCCTCTTCAAGAGGCCTAGGCAGAGACTGTGGAAAAGCACTTCCATTGAGAGGGGTTGCAAAGCTTCTAAGAATTAACGAGTTTCCGAAATACCGGCAAATATTTTTTCACCCAATCTTGATGATACTTGGTGGTAATGATCAGTACACAAATCCCACTTGGCTCACGAAATTTTGTTCTTCGAGGTTGAAGCGTTCATCTACAGTAGCAGTTTTTATATTTATTTTTCCCTCTGTTCTCTCCTATATAAATAGATGAATTTGGAACTCTAAATCCAACATGGTTTGTAGTAGCTCTTTGAAACTTGACAAAATGAAGGAGATCTCAGTTTTGTCTCTATGGTTTGTTTCCTCTTTAAGTAGCCCTAAGCAAAGACTGTGGAAAAGCACTTTCATTGAGAGGGGTTGCCAAGCTTCTAAGAATTAACGAGTTTCCGAAATACCAGCAAATATTTTTTCACCCAATCTTGCTGATACTTGGTGCTAATGATCATTACACAAATCCCACTTGACTCACCAAATTTTGTTGTTCTACTTTGAAGCGTTCGTCTACAGTAGCAGTTTTTATATTTAGGTTTCCCTCTGTTCTCTCCTATATAGATAGATGAATTTGGAACTCTAAATCCAACATGGCTTGTAGTAGCTCTTTGAAACTTGACAAAATGAAGGAGTTCTCAGTTTTGTCTCTTTGGTTTGTTTCCTCTTTAAGTAGACCTAAGCACAGACTGTGGAAAAGCACTTTCATCGAGAGGGGTTGCGAAGCTTATAAGAATAAAAGATTTTCCGAAATAACAGCACATATTTTTTCAACCAATCTTGATGATACTTTGTGGTAATGATCAGTACACAATTCCCACTTGGCTCACCAAATTTTGTTCTTCTAGGTTTAAGCGTTCGTCTACAGTAGCAGTTTTTATATTTAGGTTTCCCTCTGTTCTCTCCTATATAGAGAGATGAATTTGGAACTCTAAATCCAACATGGTTCATAGTAGCTCTTTGAAACTTGACAAAATAAAGGAGTTCTCAGTTTTGTCTCTATGGTTTGTTTCCTCTTCAGTAGCCCTAGGCACAGACTGTGGAAAAGCAATTTCATTGAGAGGGGTTGCCAAGCTTCAAAAAAATTTACGAGTTTCCGAAATACCAGCAAATATTTTTTCACCCAATCTTGATCATACTTGCTGGTAATGTTCAGTACACAAATCCCACTTGGCTCACCAAATTTTGTTCTTCGAGGTTGAAGCGTTCGTCTACAGTAGCAGTTTTTATATTTATTTTTCCCTCTGTTCTCTCCTATATAGATAGATGAATTTGGAACTCTAAATCCAACATGGTTTGTAGTAGCTCTTTGAAACTTGACCAAATAAAGGAGATCTCAGTTTTGTCTCTATGGTTTGTTTCCTCTTTAAGTAACCCTAAGCAAAGACTGTGGAAAAGCACTTTCATTGAGAGGGGTTGAAACTTCTAAGAATTAACGAGTTTCCGAAATACCAGCAAATATTTTTTCACCCAATCTTGCTGATACTTGGTGCTAATGATCATTACACAAATCCGACTTGACTCACCAAATTTTGCTGTTCTAGGTTGAAGCGTTCGTCTACAGTAGCAGTTTTTATATTTAGGTTTCCCTCTGTTCTCTCCTATATAGATAGATGAATTTGGAACTCTAAATCCAACATGGTTCGTAGTAGCTCTTGGAAACTTAACAAAATAAAGGACTTCTCAGTTTTTTCTCTATGGTTTGTTTCCTCTTCAATTAGCCCTAGGCACAGACTGTGGAAAAGCACATTCATCGTGATTGGTTGCCAAGCTTCTAAGAATAAACGATTTTCCGAAATAACAGCACATATTTTTTCACCCAATCTTGATGATCGTTGTGGTAATGATCAGTACACAAATCCCACTTGGCTCACCAAATTTTGTTCTTCTAGGTTGAAGCGTTCGTCTACAGTATCAGTTTTTATATTTAGGTTTCCCTCTGTTCTCTCCTATATGGATAGATGAATTTGGAACTCTAAATCCAACATGGTTTGTTGTAGCTCTTTGAAACTTGACAAAATAAAGGAGTTCTCAGTTTTGTCTCTACAGTTTGATTCCTCTTCAAGTTGCCCTAGGCAGAGACTGTGGAAAAGCACTTTCATTGAGAGGGGTTGCGAAGCTTCTAAGAATTAACGAGTTTCCAAAATACCAGCAAATATTTTTTCTCCCAATCTTGATGATACTTGGTGGTAATGATCAGTACACAAATCTTACTTGGCTCACCAAATTTTGTTCTTCTAGGTTGAAGCGTTCGTCTACAGTATCAGTTTTTATATTTAGGTTTCCCTCTGTTCTCTCCTATATAGATAGATGAATTTGGAACACTAGATCCAACATGGTTCGTAGTAGCTCTTTGAAACTTGACAAAATAAAGGAGTTCTCACATTTGTTTCTATGGTTTGTTTCCTCTTCACGTAGCCCTAGGCACAGACTGTGGAAAAGCACTTTCATCGAGAGGGGTTGCCAAGCTTCTAAGTATTAACGAGTTTCCGATATACCAGCAAATATTTTTTCACCCCAACTTGATGATACGTGGTGGTAATGATCAGTACACATATCCCACTTGGCTCACCAAATTTTGTTCTTCTAGGTTGTAGCGTTCGTCTACAGTATCAGTTTTTATATTTAGGTTTCCCTCTGCTCTCTCCTATATAGATAGATGAATTTGGAACTCTAAATTCAACATGTTTCATAGTAGCTCTTTGGAACTTGACAAAATAAAGTAGTTCTCAGTTTTGTCTCTATGGTTTGTTTCCTCTTTAAGTAGCCCTAGGCAAAGACTGTGGAAAAGCAATTTCATTGAGAGGGGTTGCCAAGCTTCAAAATATGTACGAGTTTCCGAAATACCCGCAAATATTTTTTCACCCAATCTCTATGATACTTGGTGGTAATGATCAGTACACAAATCCCACTTGGCTCACCAAATTTTGTTTTTCTAGGTTGAGGCGTTCGTCTACAGTATCAGTTTTTATATTTAGGTTTCCCTCTGGTCTCTCCTATATAGATAGATGAATTTGGAACTCTAAATCCAACATGGTTCGTAGTAGCTCTTTGAAACTTGACAAAATAAAGGACTTCTCAGTTTTTTCTCTATGGTTTGTTTCCTCTTCAAGTAGCCCTAGGCACAGACTGTGGAAAAGCACATTCATCGTGAGGGGTTGCCAAGCTTCTAAGAATTAATGAGTTTCCGAAATACCAGCAAATATTTTTTCACCCAATCTTGATTATACTTGGTGGTAATGATCGATACACAATTCCCACTTGGCTCACCAAATTTTGTACTTCTAGGTTGAAGCGTTCGTCTACAGTAGCAGTTTTTATATTTAGGTTTCCCTCTGTTCTCTCCTATATAGATAGATGAATTTGGAACTCTAAATCCAACATGGTTCGTAGTAGCTCTTGGAAACTTGACAAAATAAAGGACTTCTCAGTTTTTTCTCTATGGTTTGTTTCCTCTTTAAGTAGCCCTAGGCACAGACTGTGGAAAAGCACATTCATCGTGATTGGTTGCCAAGCTTCTAAGAATAAACGATTTTCCGAAATAACAGCACATATTTTTTCACCCAATCTTGATGATCGTTGTGGTAATGATCAGTACACAAATCCCACGTGGCTCACCAAATTTTGTTCTTCTAGGTTGAAGCTTTCGTCCCCAGTAGCAGTTTTTATATTTAGGTTTCCCTCTGTTCTCTCCTATATAGATAGATGAATTTGGAACTCTAAATCCAACATGGTTTGTAGTAGCTCTTCGAAACTTGACAAAATAAAGGAGTTCTCTGTTTTGTCTCAATGGTTTGTTTCCTATTCAAGTAGCCCTAGGCACAGACTGTGGAACACACTTTCATTGAGAGGGGTTGACAAGCTTCTAAGAATTAACGAGTTTCCTAAATACCAGCAAATATTTTTTCACCCAATCTTGAAGATACTCGGTGGTAATTATCAGTACACAAATACCACTTGGCTCACAAAATTTTTTTCTACTAGGTTGAAGCGTTTGTGTACAGTATCCGTATTTATATTTAGGTTTCACTATGTTCTCCCCTATATAGATAGATGAATTTGGAACTCTAAATCCAACATGGTTTGTAGTAGCTCTTTGAAACTTGACAAAATAAAAAAGTTCTCAGTTTTGTCTCTATGGTTTCTTTCCTCTTCAAGTAGCCCTAGGCACAGACTGTGGAAAAGCACATTCATCGAGATTGGTTGCCAAGCTTCTAAGAATTAATGAGTTTCCGAAATACCAGCAAATATTTTTTTACCCAATCTTGTTTATATTTGGTGGTAATGATCAGTACACAAATCCCACTTGGCTCACCAAATTTTGTTCTTCTAGGTTGAAGCGTTCGTCTACAGTAGCAGTTTTTATATTTAGGTTTCCCTCTGTTCTCTCCATTATAGATAGATGAATTTGGAACTCTAAATTCAACATGGTTTGTAGTAGCTCTTTGAAACTTGACAAAATAAAGGAGTTCTCCGTTTTGTCTCTATGGTTTGTTTCCTCTTCAAGTAGCCCTAGGCACAGACTGTGGAAAAGCACTTTCATTGAGAGGGGTTGCCAAGCTTCTAAGAATTAACGAGTTTCCGAAATACCAGCTAATATTTTTTCACCCAATCTTGATGATACTTGGTGGTCATGATCAGTATACAAATCCCACTTGGCTCACCAAATTTTGTTCTTCTATGTTGAAGCGTTCGCCTACTGTAGTAATTTTTATATTTAGGTTTCCCTCTGTTCTCTACTATATAGATAGATGAATTTGGAACTCTAAATCCAACATGGATTGTAGTAATTCTGTAAACTTGACAAAATAAAGGACTTCTCAGTTTTGTCTCTATGGTTTGTTTCCTCTTCAAGTAGCCCTAGGCACAGACTGTGGAAAGCACTTTCATTGAGAGGGGTTGACAAGTTTCTAAGAATTAACCAGGATCCGAAATAACAGCAAATATTTTTTTTCACCAATCTTGATGACACTGGGTGGTAATGATAAGTACACAAATCCCACTTGGCTCACCAAATTCTGTTCTTCTAGGTTAAAGCGTTCGTCTACAGTAGCAGTTTTTATTTTTAGGTTTCACTCTGTTCTTTACTATATCGATAGATGAATTAGGAACTCTAAATCCAACATGGTTTGTAGTAGCTCTTTGACACTTGACAAAATGAAGGAGTTCTCAGTTTTGTCTCTATGATTTGTTTCATCTTCAAGTAGCCCAAAGCAGAGACTGTGGAAAAGCACTTTCATTGATAGGGGTTGCCAATCTTCTAAGAATTAACGAGTTTCCGAAATACCAGCAAATATCTTTTCTCCCAATCTTGATGATACTCGGTGGTAATGATAAGTACACAAATCCCACTTGGCTCACCAAATTTTGTTCTACTAGTTTGAAGCGTTCGTCTATAGTATCCGTATTTATATTTAGGTTTCACTCTGTTCTCTCCTATATAGATAGATGAATTTGGAACTCTAAATCCAACATGGTTTGTAGTAGCTCTTTGACACTTGACAAAATGAAGGAGTTCTCAGTTTTGCTTCTATGATTTGTTTCGTCTTCAAGTAGCCCAAAGCAGAGACTGTGGAAAAGCACTTTCATTGAGAGGGGTTACCAAGCTTCAAAGATTTAACGAGTTTCCGAAATACCAGCAAATATTTTTTCTTCCGATCTTGATGATACTCGGTGGTAATGATCAGTACACAAATCCCACTTGGCTCACCAAATTTTGTTCTTCTAGGCTTAAGCGTTCGTCTACAGTAGCAGTTTTTATATTTAGGTTTCCCTCTGTTCTCTCCTATATAGATAGATGAATTTGGAACTCTAAATCCGACATGGATTGTAGTAATTCTTTGAAACTTGACAAAATAAAGGACTTCTCAGTTTTGTCTCTATGGTTTGTTTCCTCTTCAAGTAGCCCTAGACACAGACTGTGGAAAAGCAATTTCATTGAGAGGGGTTGCCAAGCTTCAAAGAATTAAGGAGTTTCCGAAATACCAGCAAATATTTTTTCACCCAATCTTGATGATACATGGTGGTAATGATCACTACAGAAATCCCACTTGGCTCACCAAAATTCGTTCTTCTAGTCTTAAGCGTTCGTCTACAGTAGCAGTTTTTATATTTAGGTTTCCCTCTGTTTTCTCCTATATAGATAGATAAATTTGGAACTCTAAACCAAACATGGATTGTAGTAATTCTTTGAAACTTGACAAAATAAAGGACTTCTCAGTTTTGTCTCTATGGTTTGTTTCCTCTTCAAGTAGCCCTAGGCACAGACTGTGGAAAAGCACTTTCATTGGGGGGGGGGGTTGCCAAGCTTCAAAGAATTAACGAGTTTCCGAAATACCAGAAAATATTTTTTCACCCAGTCTTGATGATACTTGGTGGTAATGATCATTACACAAATCCCACTTGGCTCACCAAATTTTGTTCTTCTAGGTTTAAGCGTTCGTCTACAGTAGCAGTTTTTATATTTAGGTTTCCCTCTGTTCTCTCCTGCATAGATAGATGAATTTGGAACTCTATATCCAACATGGTGTGTAGTAGCTCTTTGAAACTTAACAAAATAAAGGAGTTCTCAGTTTTGTCTCTATGGTTTGTTTCCTCTTCAAGTAGCTCTAGGCACACACTGTGGAAAAGCACTTTCATTGAGAGGGGTTGCAAAGCTTCTAAGAATTTACGAGTTTCCGAAGTACCAGCAAAATATATTTTCACCCAATCTTGATGATACTTGGTGGTAATGATCAGTACAAAAATCCCACTTGGCTCACCAAATTTTGTTTTTCTAGGTTGAAGTGTTCGTCAACAGTAGCAGTTTTTATATTTAGGTTTCCCTCTGTTCTCTCCTATATAGATAGATGAATTTGGAACTCTAAATCCAACATGGTTTGTAGTAGCTCTTCGAAACTTGACAAAATAAAGGAGTTCTCTGTTTTGTCTCAATGGTTTGTTTCCTATTCAAGTAGCCCTAGGCACAGACTGTGGAACGCACTTTCATTGAGAGTGGTTGACAAGCTTCTAAGAATTAACGAGTTTCCGAAATACCAGCAAATATTTTTTCACCCAATCTTGAAGATACTCGGTGGTAATTATCAGTACACAAATACCACTTGGCTCACAAAATTTTTTCTACTAGGTTGAAGCGTTCGTGTACAGTATCTGTATTTATATTTAGGTTTCACTCTGTTCTCCCCTATATAGATAGATGAATTTGGAACTCTAAATCCAACATGGTTTGTAGTAGCTCTTTGAAACTTGACAAAATAAAGGAGTTCTCAGTTTTGTCTCTATGGTTTGTTTCCTCTTCAAGTAGCCCTATGCCGAGACTGTGGAATAGCACTTTCATTGAAAGGGGTTGCCAAGTTTCCAAGAAATTACGAGTTTCCAAAATACCAGCAAATATTTTTTCTCCCAATCTTGATGATACTTGGTGCTAATGATCATTACACAAATCCCACTTGGCTCACCAAATTTTGTTGTTCTAGGTTGAAGCGTTCGTCTACAGTAGCAGTTTTTATATTTAGGTTTCCCTCTGTTCTCTCCTATATAGATACATGAATTTGGAACTCTAAATCCAACATGGTTCGTAGTAGCTCTTGGAAACTTGACAAAATAAAGGACTTCTCAGTTTTTCCTCTATGGTTTGTTTCCTCTTCAAGTAGCCCTAGGCACAGACTGTGGAAAAGCACATTCATCGAGATTGGTTGCCAAGCTTCTAAGAATTAACGAGTTTCCGAAATACCAGCAAATATTTTTTACCCAATCTTGTTTATATTTGGTGGTAATTATCAGTACACAAATCTCACTTGGCTCACCAAATTTTGTTCTTCTAGGTTGAAGCGTTCGTCTACAGTAGCAGTTTTTATATTTAGGTTTCCCTCTGTTCTCTCCTATATGGATAGATGAATTTGGAACTCTAAATCCAACATGGTTTGTTGTAGCTCTTTGAAACTTGACAAAATAAAGGAGTTCTCAGTTTTGTCTCTATGGTTTGTTTCCTATTCAAGTAGCCCTAGGCAGAGATTGTGGAAAAGCACTTTCATTGAGAGGGATTGCCAAGCTTCGAAGAATTAATGAGTTTTCAAAATACCAGCAAATATTTTTTCACCCAATCTTGATGATACTTGGTGGTAATGATCATTACACAAATCCTAGTTGGCTCACCAAATTTTGTTCTTCTAGGTTGAAGCGTTCGTCTACAGTATCAATTTTTATATTTAGGTTTCCCTCTTTTCTCTCCTATATAGATAGATGAATTTGGAACTATAAATCCAACATGGTTCGTTGTAGCTCTTTGAAACTTGACAAAATAAAGGAGTTCTCAGATTTGTCTCTATGGTTTGTTTACTCTTCAAGTAGCCCTAGGCACAGACTGTGGAAAAGCACTTTCATCGAGAGGTGTTGCCAAGCTTCTAAGTATTAACGAGTTTCCGATATACCAGCAAATATTTTTTCACCCCATCTTGATGATACTTGGTGGTAATGCTCAGTACACAAATCCCACTTGGCTCAACAAATTTTGTTCTTCTAGGTTGAAGCGTTCGTCTACAGTATCAGTTTTTATATTTAGATTTCCCTCTGTTCTCTCCTATATAGATAGATGAATTTGGAACTCCAAATCCAACATGGCTTGTAGTAGCTCTTTGAAACTTGACAAAATGAAGGAGTTCTCAGGTTTGTCTCTATGGTTTGTTTCCTCTTTAAGTAGCCCTAAGCACAGACTGTGGAAAAGCACTTGCATTGAGAGGAGTTGCCAAGCTTCTAAGATTTAACGATTTTCCGAAATTACAGCACATATTTTTTCAACCAATCTTGATGATACTTGGTGGTAATGATCAGTACACAAATCCTAGTTGGCTCACCAAATTTTGTTCTTCTAGGTTGAAGCGTTCGTCTACAGTAGCAGTTTTTATATTTAGGTTTCCCTCTGTTCTCTCCTACATAGATAGATGAATTTGGAACTCTATATCCAACATGGTGTGTAGTAGCTCTTTGAAACTTAACAAAATAAAGGAGTTCTCAGTTTTGTCTCTATGGTTTGTTTCCTCTTCAAGTAGCTCTAGGCACACACTGTGGAAAAGCACTTTCATTGAGAGGGGTTGCAAAGCTTCTAAGAATTTACGAGTTTCCGAAGTACCAGCAAAATATATTTTCACCCAATCTTGATGATACTTGGTGGTAATGATCAGTACAAAAATCCCACTTGGCTCAACAAATTTTGTTTTTCTAGGTTGAAGTGTTCGTCAACAGTAGCAGTTTTTATATTTAGGTTTCCCTCTGTTCTCTCCTATATAGATAGATGAATTTGGAACTCTAAATCCAACATGGTTTGTAGTAGCTCTTCGAAACTTGACAAAATAAAGGAGTTCTCTGTTTTGTCTCAATGGTTTGTTTCCTATTCAAGTAGCCCTAGGCACAGACTGTGGAACGCACTTTCATTGAGAGTGGTTGACAAGCTTCTAAGAATTAACGAGTTTCCGAAATACCAGCAAATATTTTTTCACCCAATCTTGAAGATACTCGGTGGTAATTATCAGTACACAAATACCACTTGGCTCACAAAATTTTTTTCTACTAGGTTGAAGCGTTCGTGTACAGTATCCGTATTTATATTTAGGTTTCACTCTGTTCTCCCCTATATAGATAGATGAATTTGGAACTCTAAATCCAACATGGTTTGTAGTAGCTCTTTGAAACTTGACAAAATAAAGGAGTTCTCAGTTTTGTCTCTATGGTTTGTTTCCTCTTCAAGTAGCCCTATGCAGAGACTGTGGAATAGCACTTTCATTGAAAGGGGTTGCCAAGCTTCCAAGAAATTACGAGTTTCCAAAATACCAGCAAGTATTTTTTCTCCCAATCTTGATGATACTTGGTGCTAATGATCATTACACAAATCCCACTTGGCTCACCAAATTTTGTTGTTCTAGGTTGAAGCGTTCGTCTACAGTAGCAGTTTTTATATTTAGGTTTCCCTCTGTTCTCTCCTATATAGATACATGAATTTGGAACTCTAAATCCAACATGGTTCGTAGTAGCTCTTGGAAACTTGACAAAATAAAGGACTTCTCAGTTTTTTCTCTATGGTTTGTTTCCTCTTCAAGTAGCCCTAGGCACAGACTGTGGAAAAGCACATTCATCGAGATTGGTTGCCAAGCTTCTAAGAATTAACGAGTTTCCGAAATACCAGCAAATATTTTTTCACCCAATCTTGTTTATATTTGGTGGTAATGATCAGTACACAAATCCCACTTGGCTCACCAAATTTTGTTCTTCTAGGTTGAAGCGTTCGTCTACAGTAGCAGTTTTTATATTTAGGTTTCCCTCTGTTCTCTCCTATATGGATAGATGAATTTGGAACTCTAAATCCAACATGGTTTGTTGTAGCTCTTTGAAACTTGACAAAATAAAGGAGTTCTCAGTTTTGTCTCTATGGTTTGTTTCCTATTCAAGTAGCCCTAGGCAGAGATTGTGGAAAAGCACTTTCATTGAGAGGGGTTGCCAAGCTTCGAAGAATTAACGAGTTTCCAAAATACCAGCAAATATTTTTTCACCCAATCTTGATGATACTTGGTGGTAATGATCATTACACAAATCCTAGTTGGCTCACCAAATTTTGTTCTTCTAGGTTGAACCGTTCGTCTACAGTATCAGTTTTTATATTTAGGTTTCCCTCTTTTCTCTCCTATATAGATAGATGAATTTGGAACTATAAATCCAACATGGTTCGTAGTAGCTCTTTGAAACTTGACAAAATAAAGGAGTTCTCAGATTTGTCTCTATGGTTTGTTTACTCTTCAAGTAGCCCTAGGCACAGACTGTGGAAAAGCACTTTCATCGAGAGGTGTTGCCAAGCTTCTAAGTATTAACGAGTTTCCGATATACCAGCAAATATTTTTTCACCCCATCTTGATGATACTTGGTGGTAATGCTCAGTACACAAATCCCACTTGGCTCAACAAATTTTGTTCTTCTAGGTTGAAGCGTTCGTCTACAGTATCAGTTTTTATATTTAGGTTTCCCTCTGTTCTCTCCTATATAGATAGATGAATTTGGAACTCCAAATCCAACATGGCTTGTAGTAGCTCTTTGAAACTTGACAAAATGAAGGAGTTCTCAGGTTTGTCTCTATGGTTTGTTTCCTCTTTAAGTAGCCCTAAGCACAGACTGTGGAAAAGCACTTGCATTGAGAGGAGTTGCCAAGCTTCTAAGATTTAACAATTTTCCGAAATTACAGCACATATTTTTTCAACCAATCTTGATGATACTTGGTGGTAATGATCAGTACACAAATCCTACTTGGCTCACCAAATTTTGTTCTTCTAGGTTGAAGCGTTCGTCTACAGTATCTGTTTTTATATTTAGGTTTCCCTCTGTTCTCTCCTATATGGATAGATGAATTTGGAACTCTAAATCCAACATGGTTTGTTGTAGCTCTTTGAAACTTGACAAAATAAAGGAGTTCTCAGTTTTGTCTCTATGGTTTGATTCCTCTTCAAGTTGCCCTAGGCAGAGACTGTGGAAAAGCACTTTCATTGAGAGGGGTTGCCAAGCTTCTAAGAATTAACGAGTTTCCGAAATACCAGCTAATATTTTTTCACCCAATCTTGATGATACTTGGTGGTCATGATCAGTATACAAATCCTACTTGGCTCACCAAATTTTGTTCTTCTATGTTGAAGCGTTCGCCTACTGTAGTAATTTTTATATTTAGGTTTCCCTCTGTTCTCTACTATATAGATAGATGAATTTGGAACTCTAAATCCAACATGGATTGTAGTAATTCTTTGAAACTTGACAAAATAAAGGACTTCTCAGTTTTGTCTCTATGGTTTGTTTCCTCTTCAAGTAGCCCTAGGCACAGACTGTGGAAAGCACTTTCATTGAGAGGGGTTGACAAGTTTCTAAGAATTAACCAGGATCCGAAATAACAGCAAATATTTTTTTTCACCAATCTTGATGACACTGGGTGGTAATGATAAGTACACAAATCCCACTTGGCTCACCAAATTCTGTTCTTCTAGGTTAAAGCGTTCGGCTACAGTAGCAGTTTTTATTTTTAGGTTTCACTCTGTTCTTTACTATATCGATAGATGAATTAGGAACTCTAAATCCAACATGGTTTGTAGTAGCTCTTTGACACTTGACAAAATGAAGGAGTTCTCAGTTTTGTCTCTATGATTTGTTTCATCTTCAAGTAGCCCAAAGCAGAGACTGTGGAAAAGCACTTTTCATTGATAGGGGTTGCCAATCTTCTAAGAATTAACGAGTTTCCGAAAAAACCAGCAAATATCTTTTCTCCCAACCTTGATGATACTCGGTGGTAATGATAAGTTACACAAATCCCACTTGGCTCACCAAATTTTGTTCTACTAGTTTGAAGCGTTCGTCTATAGTATCTGTATTTATATTTAGGTTTCACTCTGTTCTGTCCAATATAGATAGATGAATTTGGAACTCTAAATCCAACATGGTTTGTAGTAGCTCTTTGACACTTGACAAAATGAAGTAGTTCTCAGTTTTGCTTCTATGATTTGTTTCGTCTTCAAGTAGCCCCAAAGCAGAGACTGTGGAAAAGCACTTTCATTGAGAGGGTTGCCAAGCTTCAAAGATTTAACGAGTTTCCGAATACCAGCAAATTATTTTTCTTCCGATCTTGATGATACTCGGTCTAATGATCAGTACACAAATCCCACTTGGCTCACCAAATTTTGTTCTTCTAGGCTTAAGCGTTCGTCTACAGTAGCAGTTTAGATATTTAGGTTTCCTCTGTTCTCTCCTATATAGATAGATGAATTTGGAACTCTAAATCCGACATGGATTGTAGTAATTCTTTGAAACTTGACAAAATAAAGGACTTCTCAGTTTTGTCTCTATGGTTTGTTCCTCTTCAAGTAGCCCTAGGCACAGACTGTGGAAAAGCACTTTCATTGGGGGGGGTTGCCAAGCTTCAAGAATTAACGAGTTTCCGAAATACCAGAAAATATTTTTTCACCCAATCTTGATGATACTTGGTGATAATGATCAGTACACAAATCCCACTTGGCTCACCAAATTTTGTTCTTCTAGGTTTAAGCGTTCGTCTACAGTAGCAGTTTTTATATTTAGGTTTCCCTCTTTCTCTCCTACATAGATAGATGAATTTGGAACTCTATATCCAACATGGTGTGTAGTAGCTCTTTGAAACTTAACGAAAAAAAGGAGTTCTCAGTTTGTCTCTAAGGTTTGTTTCCTCTTCAAGTAGCTCTAGGCACACACTGTGGAAAAGCACTTTCATTGAGAGGGGTTGCAAAGCTTCTAAGAATTTACGAGTTTCCGAAGTACCAGCAAAATATATTTTCAACCAATCTTGATGATACTTGGTGGTAATGATCAGTACACAAAATCCCACTTAGCTCACCAAATTTTGTTTTTCTAGGTTGAAGTGTTCGGCAACAGTAGCAGTTTTTATATTTTGGTTTCCCTCTGTTCTCTCCTATATAGATAGATGAATTTGGAACTCTAAATCCAACATGGTTTGTAGTAGCTCTTCGAAACTTGACAAAATAAAGGAGTTCTTCTGTTTTGTCTCAATGGTTTGTTTCCTATTCAAGTAGCCCTAGGCACAGACTGTGGAACGCACTTTCATTGAGAGGGGTTGACAAGCTTCTAAGAATTAACGAGTTTCCGAAATACCAGCAAATATTTTTTCACCCAATCTTGATGATAGTTGGTGTAATGATCAGTACACAAATCCCACGTGGCTCACCAAATTTTGTTCTAGGTTGAAGCGTTCGTCTAAGTAGCAGTTTTTATATTTAGGTTTCCCTCTGTTCTCTCCTACATAGATAGATGAATTTGGAACACTAAATCCAACATGGTGTGTAGTAGCTCTTTGAAACTTAGGAAAATAAAGGAGTTCTCAGTTTTGTCTCTATGGTTTGTTTCCTCTTCAAGTAGCTCTAGGCACACACTGTGGAAAGCACTTTCATTGAGAGGGGTTGCAAAGTTTCTAAGAATTTACGAGTTTCCGAAGTACCAGCAAAATATATTTTCACCCAATCTTGATGATACTTGGTGGTAATGATCAGTACACAAATCCCACTTGGCTCACCAAATTTTGTTTTTCTAGGTTGAAGTGTTCGTCAACAGTAGCAGTTTTTATATTTAGGTTTCCCTCTGTTCTCTCCTATATAGATAGATGAATTTGGAACTCTAAATCCAACATGGTTTGTAGTAGCTCTTTGAAACTTGACAAAAAGAGGAGTTCTCTGTTTTGTCTCAATGGTTTGTTTCCTATTCAAGTAGCCCTAGGCACAGACTGGGGAACGCACTTTCATTGAGAGGGGTTGACATGCTTCTAAGAATTAACGAGTTTCCGAAATAACAGCAAATATTTTTTCAACCAAACTTGATGACACTTGGTGGAAATGATCAGTACACAAATCCCACTTGTCTCACCAAATTTTGTCCTTCTAGGTTAAAGCGTTCGTCTACAGTAGCAGTTTACATTTTTAGGTTTCAATCTGTTCTCTCCTATATCGATAGATGAATTTGGAACTCTAAATCCAACATGGTTGGTAGTAGCTCTTTGAAACTTGACAAATAAAGTAGTTCTCCGTTTTGTCTCTATGCTTTGTTTCCTCGTCAAGTAGCCCTAAGCAGAGACTGTGGAAAAGCACTTTCATTGAAAGGTTTTGCCAAGCTTCCAAGAAATTACGAGTTTCCGAAATACCAGCAAATATTTTTTCACCCAATCTTGATGATAGTTCGTGGTAATGATCAGTACACAAATCCCACGTGGCTCACCAAATTTTGTTCTTCTAGGTTGAAGCGTTCGTCTAAGTAGCAGTTTTTATATTTAGGTTTCCCTCTGTTCTCTCCTACATAGATAGATGAATTTGGAACACGAAATCCAACGTGGTTTGTAGTAGCTCTTTGAAACTTGAAAAAATAAAGGAGTTCTCAGTTTTGTCTCTATGGTTTGTTTCCTCTTCAAGTAGCCCTAGGCACAGACTGTGGAAAAGCACTTTCATTGAGAGGGGTTTCCAAGCTTCTAAGAAATAACGAGTTTCCGAATTACGAGCAAATATTTTTTCACCCAATCTTGATGATACTTGGTGGTAATGATCAGTACACAAATCTCACTTGGCTCACCAAATTTTGTTCTTCTAGGTTGAAGGGTTCGTCTACAGTAGCAGTTTTTATATTTAGGTTTCCCTCTGGTCTCTCCTATATAGATAGATGAATTTGGAACTCTAAAACCAACATGGTTTGTAGTAGCTCTTTGAAACTTGACAAAATAAACGAGTTCTCTGTTTTGTCTCTATGGTTTATTTCTTCTTCAGGTAGCCCTAGGCACAGACTGTGGAAAGCACTTTCATTGAGAGGGGTTGCCAAGCTTCTAAAAATTAGCGAGTTTCCGAAATACCAGCAAATATTTTTTCACCCAATCTTGATGATACTCGGTGGTAATTATCAGTACACAAATACCACTTGGCTCACAAAATTTTTTTCTACTAGGTTGAAGCGTTCGTGTACAGTATCCGTATTTATATTTAGGTTTCACTCTGTTCTCCCCTATATAGATAGATGAATTTGGAACTCTAAATCCAACATGGCTTCTTGTAGCTCTTTGAAACTTGACAAAATGAAGGAGTTCTCAGTTTTGTCTCTTTGGTTTGTTTCCTCTTTAAGTAGCCCTAAGCACAGACTGTGGAAAAGCACTTTCATCAAGAGTGGTTGCCAAGCTTCTAAGAATAAACGATTTTCCGAAATAACAGCACATATTTTTTCAACCAATCTTGATGATACTTTGTGGTAATGATCAGTACACAAATCCCACTTGGCTCACCAAATTTTGTACTTCTAGGTTTAAGCGTTCGTCTACAGTAGCGTTTTTTATATTTTAGGTTTCCCTCTGTTCTCCCCTATATAGATAGATGAATTTGGAACTCTAAATCCAACATGGTTTGTTGTAGCTCTTTGAATCTTGACAAAATAAAGGAGTCCTCAGTTTTGTCTCTATGGTTTGTTTCCTCTTCAAGTAGCCCTAGGCAGAGACTGTGGAAAAGCACTTTCATTGAGAGGGGTTGCCAAGTTTCTAAGAATTAACGAGTTTCCGAAATACCAGCAAATATTTTTTTCACCCAATCTTGATGATACTTGGTGGTAATGATCAGTACACAAATCCCACTTGGCTCACCAAATTTTGTTCTTCTAAGTAGAAGCGTTCGTCTACAGTATCAGTTTTTATATTTAGGTTTCCCTCTGCTCCCTCCTATATAGATAGATGAATTTGGAACTCTAAATCCAACATGGTTCGTAGTAGCTCTTTGAAACTTGACAAAATAAAGGAGTTCTCAGTTTTGTCTCTATGGTTTGTTTCCTCTTCAAGTAGCCCCAGGCACAGACTGTGGAAAAGCAATTTCATTGAGAGGGGTTGCCAAGCTTCAAAAAATTTACGAGTTTACCAAATACCAGCAAATATTTTTTCACCCAATCTCTATGATACTTGGTGGTAAAGATCAGTACACAAATCCCACTTGGCTCACCAAATTTTGTTCTTCTAGGTTGAAGCGTTCGTCTACAGTATCAGTTTTTATATTTAGGTTTCCCTCTGTTCTCTCCTATATAGATAGATGAATTTGGAACTCTAAATCCAACATGGTTCGTAGTAGCTCTATTAAACTTGACAAAATAAAGGAATTCTCAGTTTTTTCTCTATGGTTTGTTTCCTCTTCAAGTAGCCCTAGGCACAGACTGTGGAAAACCACATTCATCGTGAGGGGTTGCCAAGCCTCTAAGAATTAACGAGTTTCCGAAATACCAGCAAATATTTTTTCACCCAATCTTGATTATACTTGGCGGTAATGATCAGTACACAAATCTCACTTGGCTCACCAAATTTTGTTCTTCTAGGTTGAAGCGTTCGTCTACAGTAGCAGTTTTTATATTTAGGTTTCCCTCTGTTCTCTCCTATATAGATAGATGAATTTGGAACTCTAAATCCAACATGGTTCGTAGTAGCTCTTTGAAACTTGACAAAATAAAGGAGTTCTCAGTTTTGTCTCTATGGTTTGTTTCCTCTTCAAGTAGCCCTAGGCACAGACTGTGGAAAAGAAATTTCATTGAGAGGGGTTGCAAAGCTTCTAAGAATTAACGAGTTTCCGAAATACCAGCAAATATTTTTTCACCCAATCTTGCTGATACTTGGTGCTAATGATCACTACACAAATCCCACTTGACTCACCAAATTTTGTTGTTCTAGGTTGAAGCGTTCGTCTACAGTAGCAGTTTTTATATTTAGGTTTCGCTCTGTTGTCTCCTATATAGATAGATGAATTTGGAACTCTAAATCCAACATGGTTCGTAGTAGCTCTTTGAAACTTGACAAAATGAAGGAGTTCTCAGTTTTGTCTCTATGGTTTGTTTCCTCTTTAAGTAGCCCTAGGCACAGAATGTGGAAAAGTACTTTCATTGAGAAGGGTTGCCAACCTCCTAAGAATTAACGAGTTACCGAAATACCAGCAAATATTTTTTCACCCAATGTTGATGATACTTGGTGGTAATGATCAGTAAACAAATCCCACTTGGATCACCAAATTTTGTTCTTCTAGGTTAAAGCGTTCGTCTACAGTAGCAGTTTTTATATTTAGGTTTCCCTCTGTTCACTCCTATATAGATAGATGAATTTGGAACACTAAATCCAAGATGGTTCGTAATAGCTCTTTGAAACTTGACAAAATAAAGGAGTTCTCAGATTTTTCTCTATTGTTTGTTTCCTCTTCCAGTAGCCCTAAGCAAAAACTGTTGAAAAGCACTTCTATTGAAAGGGGTTGCCAACTTACAAGAAATTACGAGTTTCCGAAATACCAGCAAATATTTTTTCACCCAATCTTGACGATCGTTGTAATAATGATCAGTACACAAATCCCACTTGGCTCACCAAATTTTGTTCTTCTAGGTTGAAGCTTTCGTCCCCAGTAGCAGTTTTTATATTTAGGTTTCCCTCTGTTCTCTCATATATAGATAGATGAATTTAGAACTCTAAATCTAACATGGTTTGTTGTAGCTCTTTGATACTTGACAGAAAAAGGAGTTCTCAGTTTTGTCTCTATGGTTTGTTTCCTCTTCAAGTAGCCCTAGGCTCAGACTGTGGAAAAGCACTTTCATTGAGAGGGGTTGCAAACCTTCTAAGAATTAAGGAGATTCCGAAATACCAGCAAATATTTTTTCACCCAATCTTCATGATACTTGGTGGAAAAGATCAGTACACAAATCCCACTTGCCTCACCAAATTTTATTCTTCTAGGTTGAAGCGTTCGTCTACAGTAGCAGTTTTTATATTTATGTTTCCCTCTGTTCTCTCCTATATAGATAGATGAAATTCTAACTCTAAATCCAACATGGTTCGTTGTAGCTCTTGGAAACTTGACAATATAAAGGAGTTCTCAGTTTTTTCTCTATGGTGTGTTTCATTTCCAAGTAGCCCTAGGCACAGACTGTGGAAAAGCACTTTCATCGAGAGGAGTTGCCAAGCTTCTATGAATTAACGGGTTTCCGATATACCAGCAAATATTTTTTCACCCAATCTTGATGATACTTGGTGGTAATGATCAGTACACAAATCCCACTTGGCTCACCAAATTTTGATCTTCTAGGTTGAAGCGTTCGTCAACAGTAGCATTTTTTATATTTAGGTTTCCTTCTGTTCTCTCCTATATAGATAGATGAATTTGGAACTCTAAATCCAACATGGTTTGTAGTAGCTCTTTGATACTTGACAAAATAAAGGAGTTCCCGGTTTTTTCTCTATGGTTTGTTTCCTCTTCAAGTAGCCCTAGGCACAGACTGTGGAAAAGCACTTTCATTGAGAGGGTTGCCAACCTTCTAAGAATAAACGAGTTTCTGAAATACCAGCACATATTTTTTCACCCAATATTGATGATACCTGGTGGTAATGATCAGTACACAAATCCCACTTGGCTCACCAAATTTTGTTCTTCTAGGTTGAAGCGTTCGTCTACAGTAGCAGTTTTTATATTTAGGTGTCCCTCTGTTCTCTCCTATATAGATAGATGAATTTGGAACTCTAAAACCAACATGGTTCGTAGTAGCATTTTGAAACTTGACAAAATAAAGGAGTTCTCAGTGTTTTCTCTATGGTTTGTTTCCTCTTTAAGTAGCCCTAGGCACAGACTGTGGAAAAGCCCTTTCATTGAGAAGGGTTGCCAACCTTCTATGAATTAACGAGTTACCGAAATACCAGCAAATATTTATTCACCCAATCTTGATGATACTTGGTAGTAATGATCAGTACGCAAATTCCACTTGGCTCACCAAATTTTATTCTTCTAGGTTGAAGCGTTCATGTACATTAGCAGTTTTTATATTTAGGTTTCCCTCTGTTCTCTCCTATATAGATAGATGAATTTGGAACTCTAAATCCAACATGGTTCGTAGTAGCTCTTGGAAACTTGACAATATAAAGGAGTTCTCAGTTTTTTGTCTATGGTTTCTTTCCTTTTCAAGTAGCCCTAGTCACAGACTGTGGAAAAGCAATTTCATCGAGAGGGGTTTCCAAGCTTCTAAGAATTAACGAGTTTCCGATGCACCAGCAAATATTTTTTCACGCAATCTTGATGATACTTAGTGGTAATGATCAGTACACAAATCCCACTTGGCTCACCAAATTTTGTTCTTCTAGGTTGAAGCGTTGGTCTACAGTAGCAGTTTTTATATTTTGGTTTCCTTCTGTTCTCTCCTATATTGATAGATGAATTTGGAACTCTAAATCCAACATGGTTTGTAGTATCTCTTTGATACTTGACAAAATAAAGGAGTTCTCAGTTTTGTCTCTACGGTTTGTTTCCTCTTCAAGTAGCCCTAGGCACAGACTGTGGAAAAGCACTTTCATTGAGAAGGGTTGCCAACCTTCTAAAATTTAACGGGTTTCCGAAATACCAGCAAATATTTTTTCACCCAATCTTGATGATACTTGGTGGTATTGATCAGTACACAAATCCCACTTGGCTGATTAAATTTTGTTCTTCTAGTTTGAAGCGTTCATCTACAGTAGCTGTTTTTATATTTAGGTTTCCCTCTGTTCTCTCCTATATAGATAGAAAATTTGGAACTCTAAATCCAACATGGTTCGTAGTAGCTCTTTGAAACTTGACAAAATAAAGGAGTTCTCAGTTTAGTCTCTATGATTTGTTTCCTCTTGAAGTAGCCCTATGCACAGACTGTGGAAAAGCACTTTCATTGAGAAGGGTTGCCAACCTTCTAAGAATTAATGAGTTTCCGAAATACCAGCAAATATTTTTTCACCCAATCTTGAAGATACTCGGTGGTAATTATCAGTACACAAATACCACTTGGCTCACCAAATTTTGTTCTTCTAGGTTGAAGCGTTCGTCTAAGTAGCAGTTTTTATATTTAGGTTTCCCTTTGTTCTCTCCTACATAGATAGATGAATTTGGAACACTAAATTCAACATGGTGTGTAGTAGCTCTTTGAAACTTAAGAAAATAAAGGAGTTCTCAGTTTTGTCTCTATGGTTTGTTTCCTCTTCAAGTAGCTCTAGGCACACACTGTGGAAAAGCACTTTCATTGAGAGGGGTTGCAAAGCTTCTAAGAATTTACGAGTTTCCGAAGTACCAGCAAAATATATTTTCACCCAATCTTGATGATACTTGGTGGTAATGATCAGTACACAAATCCCACTTGGCTCACCAAATTTTGTTTTTCTAGGTTGAAGTGTTCGTCAACAGTAGCAGTTTTTATATTTAGGTTTCCCTCTGTTCTCTCCTATATAGATAGATGAATTTGGAACTCTAAATCAAACATGGTTTGTAGTAGCTCTTTGAAACTTGACAAAAAGAGGAGTTCTCTGTTTTGTCTCAATGGTTTGTTTCCTATTCAAGTAGCCCTAGGCACAGACTGGGGAACGCACTTTCATTGAGAGGGGTTGACATGCTTCTAAGAATTAACGAGTTTCCGAATAACAGCAAATATTTTTTTCAACCAAACTTGATGACACTTGGTGGAAATGATCAGTACACAAATCCCACTTGTCTCACCAAATTTTGTCCTTCTAGGTTAAAGCGTTCGTCTACAGTAGCAGTTTACATTTTTAGGTTTCAATCTGTTCTCTCCTATATCGATAGATGAATTTGGAACTCTAAATCCAACATGGTTGGTAGTAGCTCTTTGAAACTTGACAAAATAAAGTAGTTCTCCGTTTTGTCTCTATGGTTTGTTTCCTCGTCAAGTAGCCCTAAGCAGAGACTGTGGAAAAGCACTTTCATTGAAAGGTTTTGCCAAGCTTCCAAGAAATTACGAGTTTCCGAAATACCAGCAAATATTTTTTCACCCAATCTTGATGATAGTTCGTGGTAATGATCAGTACACAAATCCCACGTGGCTCACCAAATTTTGTTCTTCTAGGTTGAAGCGTTCGTCTAAGTAGCAGTTTTTATATTTAGGTTTCCCTCTGTTCTCTCCTACATAGATAGATGAATTTGGAACACGAAATCCAACGTGGTTTGTAGTAGCTCTTTGAAACTTGAAAAAATAAAGGAGTTCTCAGTTTTGTCTCTATGGTTTGTTTCCTCTTCAAGTAGCCCTATGCACAGACTGTGGAAAAGCACTTTCATTGAGAGGGGTTTCCAAGCTTCTAAGAAATAACGAGTTTCCGAATTACGAGCAAATATTTTTTCACCCAATCTTGATGATACTTGGTGGTAATGATCAGTACACAAATCTCACTTGGCTCACCAAATTTTGTTCTTCTAGGTTGAAGGGTTCGTCTACAGTAGCAGTTTTTATATTTAGGTTTCCCTCTGGTCTCTCCTATATAGATAGATGAATTTGGAACTCTAAAACCAACATGGTTTGTAGTAGCTCTTTGAAACTTGACAAAATAAACGAGTTCTCTGTTTTGTCTCTATGGTTTATTTCTTCTTCAGGTAGCCCTAGGCACAGACTGTGGAAAGCACTTTCATTGAGAGGGGTTGCCAAGCTTCTAAAAATTAGCGAGTTTCCGAAATACCAGCAAATATTTTTTCACCCAATCTTGATGATACTCGGTGGTAATTATCAGTACACAAATACCACTTGGCTCACAAAATTTTTTTCTACTAGGTTGAAGCGTTCGTGTACAGTATCCGTATTTATATTTAGGTTTCACTCTGTTCTCCCCTATATAGATAGATGAATTTGGAACTCTAAATCCAACATGGTTTGTAGTAGCTCTTTGAAACTTGACAAAATAAAGTAGTTCTCAGTTTTGTCTCTATGGTTTGTTTCCTCTTCAAGTAGCCCTAGGCACAGACTGTGGAAAAGCACATTCATCGTGATTGGTTGCCAAGCTTCTAAGAGTTAACGAGTTTCTGAAATACCAGCAAATATTTTTTCACCCAATCTTGATTATACTTGGTGGTAATGATCAGTACACAAATCCCACTTGGCTCACCAAATTTTGATCTTCTAGGTTAAAGCGTTCGTCTACAGTAGCAGTTTTTATATTTAGGTTTCCCTCTTTTCTCTCCTATATACATAGATGAATTTGGAACTCTAAATCCAACATGGCTTGTCGTAGCTCTTTGAAACTTGACAAAATGAAGGAGTTCTCAGTTTTGTCTCTTTGGTTTGTTTCCTCTTTAAGTAGCCCTAAGCACAGACTCTGGAAAAGCACTTTCATCAAGAGTGGTTGCCAAGCTTCTAAGAATAAACGATTTTCCGAAATAACAGCACATATTTTTTCAACCAATCTTGATGATACTTTGTGGTAATGATCAGTACACAAATCCCACTTGGCTCACCAAATTTTGTACTTCTAGGTTTAAGCGTTCGTCTACAGTAGCGTTTTTTATATTTAGGTTTCCCTCTGTTCTCCCCTATATAGATAGATGAATTTGGAACTCTAAATCCAACATGGTTTGTTGTAGCTCTTTGAATCTTGACAAAATAAAGGAGTCCTCAGTTTTGTCTCTATGGTTTGTTTCCTCTTCAAGTAGCCCTAGGCAGAGACTGTGGAAAAGCACTTTCATTGAGAGGGGTTGCCAAGTTTCTAAGAATTAACGAGTTTCCGAAATACCAGCAAATATTTTTTTCACCCAATCTTGATGATACTTGGTGGTAATGATCAGTACACAAATCCCACTTGGCTCACCAAATTTTGTTCTTCTAAGTAGAAGCGTTCGTCTACAGTATCAGTTTTTATATTTAGGTTTCCCTCTGCTCCCTCCTATATAGATAGATGAATTTGGAACTCTAAATCCAACATGGTTCGTAGTAGCTCTTTGAAACTTGACAAAATAAAGGAGTTCTCAGTTTTGTCTCTATGGTTTGTTTCCTCTTCAAGTAGCCCCAGGCACAGACTGTGGAAAAGCAATTTCATTGAGAGGGGTTGCCAAGCTTCAAAAAATTTACGAGTTTACCAAATACCAGCAAATATTTTTTCACCCAATCTCTATGATACTTGGTGGTAAAGATCAGTACACAAATCCCACTTGGCTCACCAAATTTTGTTCTTCTAGGTTGAAGCGTTCGTCTACAGTATCAGTTTTTATATTTAGGTTTCCCTCTGTTCTCTCCTATATAGATAGATGAATTTGGAACTCTAAATCCAACATGGTTCGTAGTAGCTCTTTTAAACTTGACAAAATAAAGGAATTCTCAGTTTTTTCTCTATGGTTTGTTTCCTCTTCAAGTAGCCCTAGGCACAGACTGTGGAAAACCACATTCATCGTGAGGGGTTGCCAAGCCTCTAAGAATTAACGAGTTTCCGAAATACCAGCAAATATTTTTTCACCCAATCTTGATTATACTTGGCGGTAATGATCAGTACACAAATCCCACTTGGCTCACCAAATTTTGTTCTTCTAGGTTGAAGCGTTCGTCTACAGTAGCAGTTTTTATATTTAGGTTTCCCTCTGTTCTCTCCTATATAGATAGATGAATTTGGAACTCTAAATCCAACATGGTTCGTAGTAGCTCTTTGAAACTTGACAAAATAAAGGAGTTCTCAGTTTTGTCTCTATGGTTTGTTTCCTCTTCAAGTAGCCCTAGGCACAGACTGTGGAAAAGAAATTTCATTGAGAGGGGTTGCAAAGCTTCTAAGAATTAACGAGTTTCCGAAATACCAGCAAATTTTTTTTCACCCAATCTTGCTGATACTTGGTGCTAATGATCATTACACAAATCCCACTTGACTCACCAAATTTTGTTGTTCTAGGTTGAAGCGTTCGTCTACAGTAGCAGTTTTTATATTTAGGTTTCGCTCTGTTGTCTCCTATATAGATAGATGAATTTGGAACTCTAAATCCAACATGGTTCGTAGTAGCTCTTTGAAACTTGACAAAATGAAGGAGTTCTCAGTTTTGTCTCTATGGTTTGTTTCCTCTTTAAGTAGCCCTAGGCACAGAATGTGGAAAAGTACTTTCATTGAGAAGGGTTGCCAACCTCCTAAGAATTAACGAGTTACCGAAATACCAGCAAATATTTTTTCACCCAATGTTGATGATACTTGGTGGTAATGATCAGTAAACAAATCCCACTTGGATCACCAAATTTTGTTCTTCTAGGTTGAAGCGTTCGTCTACAGTAGCAGTTTTTATATTTAGGTTTCCCTCTGTTCACTCCTATATAGATAGATGCATTTGGAACACTAAATCCAAGATGGTTCGTAATAGCTCTTTGAAACTTGACAAAATAAAGGAGTTCTCAGATTTTTCTCTATTGTTTGTTTCCTCTTCCAGTAGCCCTAAGCAAAAACTGTTGAAAAGCACTTCTATTGAAAGGGGTTGCCAACTTACAAGAAATTACGAGTTTCCGAAATACCAGCAAATATTTTTTCACCCAATCTTGACGATCGTTGTAATAATGATCAGTACACAAATCCCACTTGGCTCACCAAATTTTGTTCTTCTAGGTTGAAGCTTTCGTCCCCAGTAGCAGTTTTTATATTTAGGTTTCCCTCTGTTCTCTCATATATAGATAGATGAATTTAGAACTCTAAATCTAACATGGTTTGTTGTAGCTCTTTGATACTTGACAGAAAAAGGAGTTCTCAGTTTTGTCTCTATGGTTTGTTTCCTCTTCAAGTAGCCCTAGGCTCAGACTGTGGAAAAGCACTTTCATTGAGAGGGGTTGCAAACCTTCTAAGAATTAAGGAGATTCCGAAATACCAGCAAATATTTTTTCACCCAATCTTCATGATACTTGGTGGAAAAGATCAGTACACAAATCCCACTTGCCTCACCAAATTTTATTCTTCTAGGTTGAAGCGTTCGTCTACAGTAGCAGTTTTTATATTTATGTTTCCCTCTGTTCTCTCCTATATAGATAGATGAAATTCTAACTCTAAATCCAACATGGTTCGTTGTAGCTCTTGGAAACTTGACAATATAAAGGAGTTCTCAGTTTTTTCTCTATGGTGTGTTTCATTTCCAAGTAGCCCTAGGCACAGACTGTGGAAAAGCACTTTCATCGAGAGGAGTTGCCAAGCTTCTATGAATTAACGAGTTTCCGATATACCAGCAAATATTTTTTCACCCAATCTTGATGATACTTGGTGGTAATGATCAGTACACAAATCCCACTTGGCTCACCAAATTTTGATCTTCTAGGTTGAAGCGTTCGTCAACAGTAGCATTTTTTATATTTAGGTTTCCTTCTGTTCTCTCCTATATAGATAGATGAATTTGGAACTCTAAATCCAACATGGTTTGTAGTAGCTCTTTGA